>NW_026894433.1:0-130132 GCF_032452875.1 Bos javanicus | reverse complement strand
GTATATGATAGCTCGTGATCAGTCCGCCACGTGATCAGTGCATGATAGAAGCGTGATGTGTGCGCCATGAGTTCTACGTGATCAGTGTATGATCAGCCACGTGATCAGTGCATGAGTGCCACGTGATCAGTGCATGATATGTCACGTGACAGGTGTGTGATCACCCATGTGAACAGTGCATGTTCAGCCACGTGATCAGTGCATGATATCCAAGTGATCAGTGCATGATCAATCACGTGATCAGTGTATGATCAGCCACGTGAACAGTGCATGTTCAGTCACATGATCTGGGCCTGCTGAGCTGCGTGATTACTGTCTGCACATCTGCTTGACAATTGCCAGCTGAGCTGCACGATTCCTGCCTGTCATCTGCTTGACAATTGCCAGCTGTGCTGCCTCATTCCTGCCTGCTCAGCTGCTTGATTATTGCCAGCTGAGCAGCATGATTCCTCACATCTGAGTTCCATGATTATTGCCTGCTGACTGTTTGATTCGTGCCTACTCAGCTCTTTGTTTATTGCCTCCAGAGGCACATGATCAGTGTATGATAGCAAACATGATCAGCGCATGATCAGTCACATGATCATCGCCATTAAGTCACGTGATCACTACATGATAGTCACGTGATCAGTCCATGCTCACTCACGGTATCAGTGCATGATCAGCCAACTGATCAGTGCATGATCTGTCACAAGATTAGTGTATGATCATCCACGTGATCAGTGTATGATCAGCCAACTGATCAGTGCATGATCAGACACGAGATCAGTGCATGATCAGTCACGTGATCGGTGTATGATCAGCCACGTGATCAGTGCATGATCAGCCACATGATCAGTGCTTGATCAATTACCTGATCAGGGCATGATCAGTCACGTGACCAGTACATGGTAGTTACGTGATCATTGCCTGATCAGCCACGTGATCAGTGCATGATAGCCACGTTATAAGTGCATGATAGCCACGTGATCAGTGCATGATCAGTCATGTGATACGTGTGTGATCAGCCACGTGACCAGTGCATGATGAGCCACGTGATCAGTGCAGGATCAATTACGTGATCAGTGCATGATCAGTCACGTGACCAGTACATGTTTGCTTCGTGATCGTTGCATGATCAGCCACGTGAGCAGAGCATGATAGCCACGTGATCAGTGCATGATCAGTCACGTGATCAGTACATGATCAGTCACTTGAACAGTATATGGTAGCCTCGTGATCATTCCATGACGAGCCACGTGAGCAGTGCATGATAGCCACGTGATGTGTGCATGATCACTTACATGAGCAGAGTATGATCAGCCACGTGATCAGTGCATGAGTGCCACGTGATCAGTGCATGTTATGTCACGTGACAGGTGTGTGATCAGCCACGTGAACAGTGCATGTTCAGCCACGTGATCAGTGCATGATAGCCACGTGATAAGTGAATGATCAGTTACGTGAGCAGTGTATGATCAGCTACGTGATCAGTGCATCGTCAGACACGTGAACAGTGTATGATCAGCCACGTGATCAGTGCATGATCTGTCACAAGATTAGTGTATGATCATCCACGTGATCAGTGCATGGGCCGTCATGTGATCAGTGCATGATATAGACGTCAACAGTGCATGATCAGTCTCGTGATCAGTGCATGATAGCCCCGTGATCAGTGCATGATCAGTCACCTGATGGGTGTATGATCATTCATGTGACCTGTACATGGTAGCTACATGATCATTGCATGATCAGCCACGTTAGTAGTTCATGATAGCCACGTGATCACTGCATGATCAGTCACGTGATCAGTGCATGATCAGTCATGTGACCAGTACATGGTAGCTGCGTGATCATGGCATGATCAGCCACGTGAGCAGTGCATGATAGCCACGTGATCAGTGCATGATCAGACACGAGATCAGTGCATGATCAGTCACGTGACCAGTGCATGTTCAGCCACGTGATCAGTGCATGACCAGGCACGTGATCAATGTATGTCCAGCCAAGTGATCAGTGCATGATAGCCACGTGATCAGTGCATGATCAGTCATGTGATCAGTGCATGATCAGTTATGTGATCAGTGTATGTTCAGCCACGTGATCAGTGCATGATCAGCCACATGATCAGTGCATGATCAATTACGTGATCAGTGCATGATCAGTCACGTGACCAGTACATGCTAGCTACGTGATCATTGCTTGATCAGCCACGTGATCAGTGCATGATAGCCACGTGATCAGTGCATGATAGCCACGTGATCAGTGCATGATCAGTCATGTGATAAGTGTGATCAGCCACGTGATCAGTGCATGATATCCACGTGATCAGTGCATGACAGTCACGTGATCAGTGCATGAGAGCCACGTGATCAGTGCATGATCAGTCACGTGATACATGTGTGATCAGCCACGTGATCAGTGCATGATGAGCCACGTGATCAGTGCAGGATCAATTATGTGATCAGTGCATGATCAGTCACGTGACCAGTACATGGTTGCTACGTGATCGTTGCATGATCAGCCACGTGAGCGGAACATGATAGCCACGTGGTCAGTGCATGATCAGTCACGTGATCAGTACATGATCAGTCACGTGAACAGTGCATGATCATTTACGTGATCTTTGCATGATCAGTCACGTTGCCAGTATATGGTTGCTACGTGATCATTCCATGACGATCCACGTAAGCAGTGCATGATAGCCACATGATGTGTGCATGAGTTATGTGAGCAGAGTATGATCAGCCACGTGATCAGTGCATGATAGCCACGTGATCAGTGCATGATCAGTTACGTGAGCAGTGTATGATCAGCCACGTGATCAGTGCATGGTCAGACACGTGAACAGTGTATGATCAGCCACGTGATCAGTGCATGATATCCAAGTGATCAGTGCATGATCATCACGTGATCAGTGTATGATCAGCCACGTGAACAGTGCATGCTCAGTCACGTGATCAGGGCCTGCTGAGATGCGTGATTACTGTCTGCTCATCTGCTTGACAATTGCCAGCTGAGCTGCAGGATTCCTGCCTGTCATCTGCTTGACAATTGCCAGCTGTGCTGCGTAATTTCTGCCTGCTCAGCTGCTTGATTATTGCCAGCTGAGCAGCATGATTCCTCACACATGAGTTCCATGATTATTGCCTGCTGACTGTTTGATTCGTGCCTACTCAGCTCTTTGTTTATTGCCTCCAGAGGCACATGATCAGTGTATGATAGCAAACATGATCAGTGCATGATCAGTCACATGATCAGCGCCATTAAGTCACGTGATCACTACATGATAGTCATGTGATCAGTCCATGCTCAGTCACGGTATCAGTGCATAATCAGCCAGGTGATCAGTGCATGATCTGTCACAATATTAGTGTACGATCATCCACGTGATCAGTGCACGGGCAGTCATGTGATCAGTGCATGATATAGACGTGAACAGTGCATGATCAGTCTCGTGATCAGTGCATGATCAGCCACGTGATCAGTGCATGATCAGCCAGGTGATCATTTCATGATAGCTATGTGATCAGTTCATGATTTGTCACGTGATCTGTGCATGACCAGGCAGGTGGTCAGTGTATGATCATCGACATGATCAGTGCATGATCCGTCACCTAATGGGTGTATGATCAGTCACCTGACCGGTACATGGTAGCTACATGATCATTGCATGGTCAGCCACGTGAGTAGTGCATGATAGCCACGTGATCAGTGCATGATCAGTCACGTGATCAGTGCATGATCAGTCATGTAATCTGTGCATGACCAGGCACGTGATCAGTGTATGACCAGCCAAGTGATCAGTGCATGATAGCCACGTGATCAGTGCATGATCAGTCACGTGATCAGTGCATTATCAGTCACGTGATCAGTGCATGATCAGCCACGTGATCAGTGAATGATCAGCCATGTGATCAGTGCATAATCAGCCACGTGATCAGTGCATTTCCAGGCACGTGATCAGTGTATGTCCAGCCAAGGATCAGTGCATAATAGCCACGTGATCAGTGCATGATCAGTCACATGATCAGTGCATGATCAGTCACGTGATAGGTGTGTGATCAGCCACGTGAACAGTGCATGATCAGTCACGTGATCAGTGCATGATCAGTCATGTAATCTGTCCATGACCAGGCACGTGATCAGTGTATGACCAGCCAAGTGATCAGTGCATGATAGCCACGTGATCAGTGCATGATCAGTCACGTGATCAGTGCATTATCAGTCACGTGATCAGTGCATGATCAGTCTCGTGATCAGTGCATGATCAGTCACGTGATCAGTGCATGATCAGCCATGTGATCAGTGCATGATCAGCCACGTGATCAGTGCATAATCAGCCACATGATCAATGCATGATCAATTACGTGACCAGTGCATGATCAGTCACCTGATGTGTGTATGATCATTCACGTGACCTGTACATGGTACCTACATGATCATTGCATGATCAGCCACGTGAGTAGTGCATGATAGCCACGTGATCACTGCATGATCAGTCACGTGATCAGTGCATGATCAGTCATGTGACCAGTACGTGGTAGCTGCGTGATCATCGCATGATCAGCCACTTGAGCAGTGCATGATAGCCAAGTGATCAGTACATGATCAGACACGAGATCAGTGCATGATCAGTCACGTGATCAGTGCATGATCAGCCACGTGATCAGTGATTTCACTGGGTGATCAGTGTATCCAGCCAAGTGATCAGTGCATGATAAGCCAGGTGATCACTGCATGATCAATTATGTGATCAGTGCATGATCAGTCATGTGACAAGTACATGGTAACTGCGTGATCAGTGCATGATCAGCCACGTGAGCAGTGCATGATAGCCACGTGATCAGTGCATGATCAGTCACGTGATCTGTGCATGATCAGTCACGTGATCTGTGCATGATCAGTCACGTGATCAGTGCATGGTAGCTACGTGATCATTGCATGATCAGCCACGTGATCAGTGCATGATAGCCACGTGATCAGTGCATGATAGCCATGTGATCAGTGCATGATCAGTCACGTGATACGTGTGTGATCAGCCACGTGATCAGTGCATGTTATCCACGTGATCAGTGCTGGATAGCCAAGTGATCACTTCATGAATATTTACGTGATCTGTACATGATCAGTCACGTGATACGTGTGTGATCAGCCACCGGATCAGTGTGATGAGCCATGTGATCAGTGCAGGATCAATTACCTGATCAGTGCATGATCAGTCACATGACCACTACATGGTAGCTACGTGATCATTGCATGATCAGCCACGTGATCAGTGCATGATAGCTACTGATCAGTGCGCGGTAGCCCACGCGATCAGTGCATGATAGCCACATGATCAGTGCATGATCAGTCATGTGATACGTGTGTGATCAGCCACGTGATCAGTGCATGATATCCACGTGATCAGTGCATGACAGTCAAGTGATCAGTGCATGAGAGCCACGTGATCAGTGCAGGATCAATTACGTGATCAGTGCATGATCAGTCACGTGACCAGTACATGGTTGCTACGTGATCGTTGCATGATCAGCCACGTGAGCAGAACATGTTAGCCACGTGGTCAGTGCATGATCAGTCACGTGATCAGTACATGATCAGTCACGTAAACAGTGCATGATCATTTACGTGATCTTTGCATGATCAGTCATGTTGCCAGTATATGGTTGCTACGTGATCATTCCATGACGAGCCACGTGAGCAGTGCATGATAGCCACGTGATGTGTGCATGAGTTACGTGAGCAGAGTATGATCAGCCACGTGATCAGTGCATGAGTGCCACGTGATCAGTGCATGATATGTCACGTGACAGGTGTGTGATCAGCCACGGGAACAGTGCATGTTCTGCCACGTGATCAGTGCATGATAGCCACGTGATCAGTGCATGATCAGTTACGTGAGCAGTGTATGATCAGCCACGTGATCAGTGCATGGTCAGACACGTGAACAGTGTATGATCAGCCACGTGATCAGTGCATGATCAGCCACGTGATAAGTGCATGATAGCCACGTGATCAGTGCAGGATCAATTACGTGATCAGTGCATGATCAGTCACGTGACCAGTACATGTTTGCTACGTGATCGTTGCATGATCAGCCACGTGAGCAGAGAATGATAGCCACGTGATCAGTGCATGATCAGTCACGTGATCAGTACATGATCATCACGTGAACAGTGCATGATCATTTACGTAATCTTTGCATGATCAGTCACGTGAACAGTATATGGTAGCCTCGTGATCATTCCATGACGAGCCACGTGAGCAGTGCATGATAGCCAAGTGATGTGTGCATGATCACCTACATGAGCAGAGTATGATCAGCCACGTGATCAGTGCATGAGTGCCACGTGATCAGTGCATGTTATGTCACGTGACAGGTGTGTGATCAGCCACGTGAACAGTGTATGTTCAGCCTCGTGATCAGTGCATGATATCCAAGTGATCAGTGCATGATCAATCACGTGATCAGTGTATGATCAGCCACGTTAACAGTGCATGTTCAGTCACGTGATCTGGGCCTGCTGAGCTGCGTGATTACTGTCTGCTCATCTGCTTGACAATTGCCAGCTGAGCTGCTCGATTCCTGCCTGTCATCTGCTTGACAATTGCCAGCTGTGCTGCCTAATTCCTGCCTGCTCAGCTGCTTGATTATTGCCAGCTGAGCAGCATGATTTCTCACATCTGAGTTCCATGATTATTGCCTGCTGACTGTTTGATTCGTGCCTACTCAGCTCTTTGTTTATTGCCTCCAGAGGCACATTATCAGTGTGTGATAGCAAACATGATCAGCGCATGATCAGTCACATGATCAGCGCCATTAAGTCACGTGATCACTACATGATAGTCATGTGATCAGTCCATGCTCAGTCACGGTATCAGTGCATGATCAGATACGTGATCAGTGCATGATCTGTCACAAGGTTAGTGTATGATCATCCACGTGATCAGTGCATGGGCAGTCATGTGATCAGTGCATGATATAGACGTCAACAGTGCATGATCAGTCTCGTGATCAGTGCATGATAGCCACGTGATCAGTGCATGATCAGTCACCTGATGGGTGTATGATCATTCATGTGACCTGTACATGGTAGCTACATGTTCATTGCATGATCAGCCACGTGAGTAGTTCATGATAGCCACGTGATCACTGCATGATCAGTCACGTGATCAGTGCATGATCAATCATGTGACCAGTACATGGTAGCTGCATGATCATGGCATGATCAGCCACGTGAGCAGTGCATGATAGCCACGTGATCAGTGCATGATCAGACACGAGATCAGTGCATGATCAGTCACGTGACCAGTGCATGATCAGCCACGTGATCAGTGCATGACCAGGCACGTGATCAGTGTATGTCCAGCCAAGTGATCAGTGCATGATAGCCACGTGATCAGTGCATGATCAGTCATGTGATCAGTGCATGAACAGTTATGTGATCAGTGTATGTTCAGCCACGTAATCAGTGCATGATCAGCCACATGATCAGTGCATGATCAATTACGTGATCAGTTCATGATCAGTCACGTGACCAGTACATGGTAGCTACATGATCATTGCTTGATCAGCCACGTGATCAGTGCATGATAACCACGTGATCAGTGCATGATAGCCACGTGATCAGTGCATGATCAGTCATGTGATAAGTGTGTGATCAGCCACGTGATCAGTGCATGATATCCACGTGATCAGTGCATGACAGTCACGTGATCAGTGCATGAGAGCCACGTGATCAGTGCATGATCAGTCACGTGATACATGTGTGATCAGCCACGTGATCAGTGCATGATGAGCCACGTGATCAGTGCAGGATCAATTACGTGATCAGTGCATGATCAGTCACGTGAGCAGTACATGGTTGCTACGTGATCGTTGCATGATTAGCCACGTGAGCAGAACATGATAGCCACGTGGTCAGTGCATGATCAGTCACGTGATCAGTACATGATCAGTCACGTGAACAGTGCATGATCATTTACGTGATCTTTGCATGATCAGTCACGTACCCAGTATATGGTTGCTACGTGATCATTCCATGACGAGCCACGTGAGCAGTGCATGATAGCCACATGATGTGTGCATGAGTTACATGAGCAGAGTATGATCAGCCAAGTGATCAGTGCATGAGTGCCACGTGATCAGTGCATGATATGTCACGTGACAGGTGTGTGATCAGCCACGTGAACAGTGCATGTTCAGCCACGTGATCAGTGCATGATAGCCACGTGATCAGTGCATGATCAGTTACGTGAGCAGTGTATGATCAGCCACGTGATCAGTGCATGGTCAGACACGTGAACAGTGTATGATCAGCCACGTGATCAGTGCATGATATCCAAGTGATCAGTGCATGATCATCACGTGATCAGTGTATGATCAGCCACGTGAACAGTGCCTGCTCAGTCACGTGATCAGGGCCTGCTGAGCTGCGTGATTACTGTCTGCTCATCTGCTTGACAATTGCCAGCTGAGCTGCACGATTCCTGCCTGTCATCTGCTTGACAATTGCCAGCTGTGCTGCGTAATTTCTGCCTGCTCAGCTGCTTGATTTTTGCCAGCTGAGCAGCATGATTCCTCACACCTGAGTTCCATGATTATTGCCTGCTGACTGTTTGATTCGTGCCTACTCAGCTCTTTGTTTATTACCTCCAGAGGCACATGATCAGTGTGTGATAGCAAACATGATCAGTGCATGATTAGTCACATGATCAGCGCCATTAAGTCACGTGATCACTACATGATAGTCATGTGATCAGTCCATGCTCAGTCACGGTATCAGTGCATGATCAGCCAGGTGATCAGTGTATGATCTGTCACAATATTAGTGTATGATCATCCACGTGATCAGTGCATGGGCAGTCATGTGATCAGTGCATGATATAGACGTGAACAGTGCATGATCAGTCTCGTGATCAGTGCATGATCAGCCACGTGATCAGTGCATGATCAGCCAGGTGATCATTTCATGATAGCTATGTGATCAGTTCATGATTTGTCACGTGATCTGTGCATGACCAGGCAGGTGGTCAGTGTATGATCATCGACATGATCAGTGCATGATCCGTCACCTAATGGGTGTATGATCAGTCACCTGACCGGTACATGGTAGCTACATGATCATTGCATGGTCAGCCACGTGAGTAGTGCATGATAGCCACGTGATCAGTGCATGATCAGCCACGTGAACAGTGCATGTTCAGCCACGTGATCAGTGCATGATAGCCACGTGATCAGTGCATGATCAGTTACCTGAGCAGTATATGATCAGCCACGTGAATAGTGCATGCTCAGTCACGTGATAAGGGCCTGTTGAGCTGCATGATTATTGTCTGCTCATCTGCTTGAAAATTGCCTGCTGGACTGCATGATTCTTGCCAGTCATCTGCTTGACAATTGCCAGCTGTGCTGTATAATTCCTGCCTGCTCAGCTGCTTGATTATTGCCAGCTGAACAGCATGATTCCTCACACCTGAGTTCCATGATTATTGCCTGCTGACTGTCTGATTCGTGCCTACTCAGCTCTTTGTTGATTGCCTCCAGAGGCAAATGATCGGTGTATGATAGCAAACATAGTCAGCACATGATCAGTCACATGATCAGAGCCATTAAGTCACGTGATCACTACATGATAGTCATGTGATCAGTCCATGCTCAGTCACGGTATCAGTGCATGATCAGCCACGTGATCAGTGCATGATCAGCCAGGTGATCAGTTCATGATAGCTATGTGATCAGTTCATGATTTGTCACGTGATCTGTGCATGACCAGGCAGGTGGTCAGTGTATGATCATCGACGTGATCAGTGCATGATCCGTCACCTAATGGGTGTATGATCAGTCACCTGACCGGTACATGGTAGCTACATGATCATTGCATGGTCAGCCACGTGAGTAGTGCAGGATAGCCACGTGATCAGTGCATGATCATCCACGTGATCAGTGCATGTGGAGTCATGTAGTCAATGCATGATAGCGCCGTGATCAGTGCACGATCAGTCCCGTGATGAGTTATGATCAGCCAAGTGATCAGTGCAAGATAGCTACGTGATCAGTGCATGATCAGTCACATGATCAGTGCATGATCAGTCACATGATAGGTGTGTGATCAGCCATGTGAACAGTGCATGCTCCGTCACGTGATCAGGGCCTGCTGAGCTGCGTGATTACTGTCTGCTCATCTGCTTGACAATTTCCAGCTGAGCTGCACGATTCCTGCCTGTCATCTCCTTGACAATTGCCACCTGTGCTGCGTAATTCCTGCCTGCTCATCTACTTGATTATTGCCAGCTGAGCAGCATGATTTCTCAGAGCTGAGTTCCATAATTATAGCCTGCTGACTGATTCCTGCCTACTCAGCTCTATGTTCATTGCCTCAGAGGCACATGATCAGTGTGTGACACCAAACATGATCAGCACATGATCAGTCACATGATCAATGCATGATAAGCCAGGTGATCAGTGCATGATCAATTATGTGATCAGTGCATGATCAGTCATGTGACCAGTACATGGTAGCTGTGTGATCATTGCATGATCAGCCACGTGAGCAGTGCATGATCAGTCATGTGATCAGTGCATGATCAGTCACGTGATACGTGTGATCAGCCACGTGATCAGTGCATGATATCCACGTGATCAGTGCAGGATAGCCACGTGATCAGTGTATTATAGCCACGTGATCAGTGCATGATCAGTCACGTGATACGTGTGTGATCAGCCACGTGATCAGTGCATGTTATCCACGTGATCAGTGCAGGATAGCCACGTGATCACTTCATGATTATTCACGTGATCTGTACATGATCAGTCACGTGATACGTGTGTGATCAGCCACCAGATCAGTGAGTGATGAGCCATGTGATCATTGCAGGATCAATTACGTGATCAGTGCATGATCAGTCACGTGACCAGTACATGGTAGCTACGTGATTATTGCGTGATCAGCCACGAGATCAGTGCATGATAGCCACGTGATCAGTGCATGATAGCCACGTGATCAGTGCATGATCAGTCACGTGATCAGTGCATGCTCAGCCACGTGATCAGTGCATGACCAGGCACGTGATCAGTGTATGTCCAGCCAAGTGATCAGTGTATGATAGCCACGTGATCAGTGCATGATTAGTCACGTGATCAGTGCATGATCAGTCACGTGATCTGTGCATGATAGCCAGATGATCAGTGCATGATAGCCACGTGATCATTGCATAATCAACACGTGATCAGTGCATGATCAGCCACGTGATCAGTGCATGACCAGGCACGTGATCAGTGTATGTCCAGCCAAGTGATCAGTGCATGATAGACTCGTGATCTGTGCATGATCAGTCACGTGATCAGTGCATGATAGCCAGGTGATCAGTGCATGATAGCCACGTGATCAGTGCATGATCAGTCACGTGATCAGTGCATGGTCAGTCACGTGATCAGTGCATGATCATCCACGTGATCAGTGCATGTGTAGTGATGTAATCAATGCATGATAGCACCTTGATCAGTGCACGATCAGTCCCGTGATGAGTGTATGATCAGCCAAGGTATCAGTGCAATATAGCTACGTGATCAGTGCATGATCAGGCATATGATCAGTGCATGATTAGCCACGTCATCACTGCATGATAGCCACATGATCAGTGCATACTATTACGTGAACAATGCATGCGCAATAACGTGATCAGTGTATGAGAGCCACGTGATAAGTGCATGATCAGTCACGTGATAGGTGTGTGATCAGCCATGTGAACAGTGCATGCTCAGTCACGTGATCAGGGCCTGCTGAGCTGCATGATTACTGTCTGCTCATCTGCTTGACAATTGCCAGCTGAGCTGCACGATTGCTGCCTGTCATCTGCTTGACAATTTCCACCTGTGCTGCGTAATTCCTGCCTGCTCATCTATTTGATTATTGCCAGCTGAGCAGCATGATTTCTCAGAGCTGAGTTCCATGATTATAGCCTGCTGACTGTTTCCTGCCTACTCAGCTCTATGTTCTTTGCCTCCAGAGGCACATGATCAGTGTGTGACACCAAACATGATCAGCACATGATCAGTCACATGATCAATGCATGATAAGCCAGGTGATCAGTGCATGATCAATTACGTGATCAGTGCATGATCAGTCATGTGACCAGTACATGGTAGCTGCGTGATCATTGCATGATCAGCCACGTGAGCAGTGCATGATAGCCACGTGATCAGTGCATGATCAGTCACGTGACCAGTGCATGGTAACTACGTGATCATTGCATGATCAGCCATGTGATCAGTGCATGATCAGTCACATGATCAGTGCATGGTAGCTACGTGAACATTGCATGATCAGCCACGTGATCAGTGCATGATATCCACGTGATCAGTGCAGGATAGCCACATGATCACTTCATGATTAGTCACGTGATCAGTACATGATCAGTCACGTGAACAGTGCATGATCATTTACGTGATCTGTGCATGATCAGTCACGGGACCAGTATATTGTAGCTTCGTGATCATACCACGATGAACCACGTGAGCAGTGCATGATAGCCACGTGATGTGTGCATGAGTGCCACGTGATCAGTGCATGATATGTCACGTGACAGGTGTGTGATCAGCCACGTGAACAGTGCATGTTCAGCCACGTATTCAGTGCATGATAGCCACGTGATCAGTGCATGATCAGTTACGTGAGCAGAGTATGATCAGCCACGTGATCAGTGCATGAGTGCCACGTGATCAGTGCATGATATGTCACGTGACAGGTGTGTGATAAGCCACGTGAACAGTGCATGTTCAGCCACGTATTCAGTGCATGATAGCCACGTGATCAGTGCATGATCAGTTACGTGAGCAGTGTATGATCAGCCACGTGATCAGTGCATGGTCAGACACGTGAACACTGTATGATCAGCCACGTGATCAGTGCATGATATCCAAGTGATCAGTGCATGATCTATCACGTGATCAGTGTATGATCAGCCACGTGAACAGTGCATGCTCAGTCACGTGATCTGGGCGTGCTGAGCTGCGTGATTACTCTCTGCTCATCTGCTTGACAATTGCCAGCTGAGCTGTACGATTCCTGCCTGTCATCTGCTTGAAAATTACAAGCTGTGCTGCGTAATTCCTGCCTGCTCAGCTGCTTGATTATTGCCAGCTGAGCAGCATGATTCCTCACACCTGAGTTCCATGATTATTGCCTGCTGACTGTTTGATTCGTGCCTACTCAGCTCTTTGTTTATTGCCTCCAGAGGCACATGATCAGTGTATGATAGCAAACATGATCAGTGCATGATCAGTCACATGATCAGCGCCATTAAGTCACGTGATCACTACATGATAGTCATGTGATCTGTCCATGCTCAGTCACGGTATCAGTGCATGATGAGACACGTGATCAGTGCATGATCTGTCACATGATTAGTGTGTGATCATCCACGTGATCAGTGCATGGGCAGTCATGTGATCAGTGCATGATATAGACGTGATCAGTGCATGATCATTCTCGTGATAAGTGCATGATAGCCACGTGATCAGTGCATGATCAGTCACCTGATGGGTGTATGATCATTCACGTGACCTGTACATGGTAGCTACATGATCATTGCATGATCAGCCACGTGAGTAGTGCATGATAGCCACGTGATCACTGCATGATCAGTCACGTGATCAGTGCATGTTCAGTCATGTGACCAGTACATGGTAGCTGCGTGATCATCGCTTGATCAGCCACTTGAGCAGTGCATGATAGCCACGTGATCAGTGCATGATGAGTCACGTGATCAGTGCATGATCAGTCATGTGACCAGTACATGGTAGCTACGTGATCATTGCATGATCAGCCACTTGAGCAGTGCATGATAGCCACGTGATCAGTGCATGATCAGCCATTTGATCAGTGCCTGATCAGTCACGGGATCAGTGCATGGTCAATCACGTGATCAGTGCATGATCATCCACGTGATCAGTGCATGTGGAGTCATGTAGTCAAAGAATGATAGCGCCGTAATCAGTGCACGATCAGTCCCGTGATGAGTGTATGATCAGCCAAGTGATCAGTGCAAGATAGCTACCTGATCAGTGCATGATCAGTCACATGATCAGTGCATGATCAGTCACGTGATAGGTGTGTGATCAGCCATGTGAACAGTGCATGCTCAGTCACGTGATCAGGGCCTGCTGAGCTGCGTGATTACTGTCTGCTCATCTGCTTGACAATTTCCAGCTGAGCTGCACGATTCCTGCCTGTCATCTCCTTGACAATTGCCACCTGTGCTGCGTAATTCCTGCCTGCTCATCTACTTGATTATTGCCAGCTGAGCAGCATGATTTCTCAGAGCTGAGTTCCATGATTATAGCCTGCTGACTGATTCCTGCATACTCAGCTCTATGTTCATTGCCTCCAGAGGCACATGATCAGTGTGTGACACCAAACATGGTCAGCACATGATCAGTCACATGATCAATGCATGATAAGCCAGGTGATCAGAGCATGATCAATTATGTGATCAGTGCATGATCAGTCATGTGACCAGTACATGGTAGCTGTGTGATCATTGCATGATCAGCCACGTGAGCAGTGCATGATAGCCACGTGTTCAGTGCATGATCAGTCACTTGATCTGTGCATGATCAGTCACGTGATCTGTGCATGATCAGTCACGTGATCAGTGCATGATAGCCACGTGATCAGTGTATGATCAGTCACGTGATACGTGTGTGATCAGCCACGTGATCAGTGCATGATATGCACGTGATCAGTGCAGGATAGCCACGTGATCACTTCATGATTAGTCACGTGATCTGTACATGATCAGTCAAGTGATACGTGTGTGATCAGCCACCGGATCAGTGCGTGATGAGCCACGTGATCAGTTCAGGATCAATTACGTGATCAGTGCATGATCAGTCACGAGACCAGTACATGGTTGCTACGTGATCGTTGCATGATCAGCCAAGTGAGCAGAGCATGATAGCCACATGATCAGTGCATTATCAGTCACGTGATCAGTACATGATCAGTCACGTGAACAGTGCATGATCATTTATGTGATCTCTGCATGATCAGTCACGTGACCAGTATATGGTAGCTCCGTAATCATTCCATGACGAACCACGTGAGCAGTGCATGATAGCCACGTGATGTGTGCATGATGAGTTTCGTGAGCAGAGTATGATCAGCCACGTGATCAGTGCATGAGTGCCAGGTGATCAGTGCATGATATGTCACGTGACAGGTTTGTGATCAGCCACGTGAACAGTGCATGTTCAGCCACGTATTCAGTGCATGATAGCCACGTGATCAGTGCATGATCAGTTACGTGATCAGTGTATGATCAGCCACGTGATCAGTGCATGGTCAGACATGTGAACAGTGTATGATCAGCCATGTGATCAGTGCATGATATCCACGTGATCAGTGCATGATCATCACGTGATCAGTGTATGATCAGCCAAGAGATCAGTGCAAGATAGCTATGTGATCACTGCATGATCAGTCACATGATCAGTGCATGATCAGTCACGTGATCAGTGTGTGATCAGCCATGTGAACAGTGCATGTTCAGCCACGTGATCAGTGCATGATAGCCACGTGATCAGTGCATGATCAGTTACGTGATCAGTGTATGATCAGCCACGTGATCAGTGCATGATCAGACACGTGAACACTGTATGACCAGCCACGTGATCAGTGCACGGGCAGTCATCTGATCAGTGCATGATATAGACGTGAACAGTGCATGATCAGTCTCGTGATCAGTGCATGATAGCCAAGTGATCAGTGCATGATCAGTCACGTGATGGGTGTATGATCATTCACGTGACCTGTGCATGGTAGCTACATGATCATTGCATGGTCAGCCACGTGAGTAGTTCATGATAGCCACGTGATCAGTGCATGATCAGTCACGTGATCAGTGCATGATCAGTCATGTGATCAGTGCATGGTAGCTGCGTGATCATGCATGATCAGCCACGTGAGCAGTGCATGATAGCCACGTGATCAGTGCATGATCAGTCACGTGATCAGTGCATGATCAGTCACGTGATCAGTGCATGATCAGCCACGTGATCAGTGCATGATCAGGCACGTGATCAGTGTATGTCCAGCCAAGTGATCAGTGCATGATAGCCACGTGATCAGTGCATGATCAGTCACGTGACAGTGCATGATCAGTTACGTGATCAGTGCATGATCAGCCACGTGATCAGTGCATGATCAATTACGTGATCAGTGCATGATCAGTCACGTGACCATTACATGGTAGCTACGTGATCATTGCATGATCAGCCACGTGATCAGTGCATGATAGCCACGTGATCAGTGCATGATAGCCACGTGATCAGTGCATGATCAGTCATGTGATACGTGTGTGATCAGCCACGTGATCAGTGCATGATATCCACGTGATCAGTGCATGACAGCCACGTGATCAGTGCATGATAGCCACGTGATCAGTGCATGATCAGTCACGTGATCATGTGTGATCAGCCACGTGATCAGTGCATGATCAGCCACGTGATCAGTGCATGATCAATCACGTGATCAGTGCATGATCAGTCACGTGATCAGTACATGGTAGCTACGTGATCGTTGCATGATCAGCCACGTGACAGTGCATGATAGCCACGTGATCAGTGCATGATCAGTCACGTGATCAGTGCATGATCAGTCACGTGATCAGTGCATGATCATTCGTGATCAGTGCATGATCAGTCACGTGACCAGTGCATAGCTACGTGATCATTGCATGATCAGCCACGTGAGCAGTGCATGATAGCCACGTGATCAGTGCATGATCAGCCACGTGATCAGTGCATGATCAGTCACGTGATCAGTGCATGATCAGCCACGTGATCAGTGCATGATCAGTCACGTGATCAGTGCATGATCAGCCACGTGATCAGTGCATGATCAGCCACGTGATCAGTGCATGATCAGTTACGTGATCAGTGCATGATCAGTCACGTGACCAGTGCATGGTAGCCACGTGATCATTGCATGATCAGCCACGTGATCAGTGCATGATAGCCACGTGATCAGTGCATGATCAGTCACGTGACCAGTGCATGGTAGCCACGTGATCAGTGCATGATCAGCCACGTGATCAGTGCATGATCAGTCACGTGATCAGTGCATGATAGCTACGTGATCAGTGCATGATCAGCCACGTGATCAGTGCATGATAGCCACGTGATCAGTGCATGATCAGCCACGTGATCAGTGCATGATAGCCACGTGATCAGTGCATGATCAGTCACGTGATCATGTGTGATCAGCCACGTGATCAGTGCATGATCAGCCACGTGATCAGTGCATGATCAGTCACGTGATCAGTGCATGATCAGCCACGTGATCAGTGCATGATCAGCCACGTGATCAGTGCATGATAGCCACGTGATCAGTGCATGATCATCACGTGATCAGTGCATGATCAGCCACGTGATCAGTGCATGATAGCCACGTGATCAGTGCATGATCAGTCACGTGATCAGTGCATGATCAGTCACGTGATCAGTGCATGGTAGCTACATGATCATTGCATGATCAGCCACGTGATCAGTGCATGATAGCCACGTGATCAGTGCATGATCAGTCACGTGATCAGTGCATGATCAGTCATGTGATCAGTGCATGATCAGGCACGTGATCAGTGCATGATCAGCCACGTGATCAGTGCATGATAGCCACGTGATCAGTGCATGATCAGTCACGTGATCAGTGCATGATCAGTCACGTGATCAGTGCATGATCAGCCACGTGATCAGTGCATGATCAGCCACGTGATCAGTGCATGATCAGCCACGTGATCAGTGCATGATCAGTCACGTGATCAGTATATGGTAGCTACGTGATCATTGCATGATCAGCCACGTGATCAGTGCATGATAGCCACGTGATCAGTGCATGATCAGTCACGTGATCAGTGCATGATCAGTCACGTGATCAGTGCATGATCAGTCACTGATCAGTGCATGATCAGTCACGTGATCAGTGCATGATCAGCCACGTGATCAGTGCATGATCAGTCACGTGATCAGTGCATGATAGCCACGTGATCAGTGCATGATCAGTCACGTGATCAGTGCATGATCAGCCACGTGATCAGTGCATGATAGCCACGTGATCAGTGCATGATAGCCAGTGATCAGTGCATGATCAGTCACGTGATCAGTGCATGATCAGCCACGTGATCAGTGCATGATAGCCACGTGATCAGTGCATGATCATCCACGTGATCAGTGCATGATCAGTCACGTGATCAGTGCATGATCAGCCACGTGATCAGTGCATGATCAGTTACGTGATCAGTGCATGATCAGTCACGTGATCAGTGCATGATCAGTCACGTGATCAGTGCATGATCAGTCACGTGATCAGTGCATGATCAGTCACGTGATCAGTGCATGATAGCCACGTGATCAGTGCATGATCAGCCACGTGATCAGTGCATGATCAGTCACGTGATCAGTGCATGATCAGCCACGTGATCATGCATGATCAGCCACGTGATCAGTGCATGATCAATTACGTGATCAGTGCATGATCAGCCACGTGATCAGTGCATGATCAGTCACGTGATCAGTGCATGATCAGTCACGTGATCAGTGCATGATCAGCCGTGATCAGTGCATGATCAGTCACGTGACCAGTATATGATCAGCCACGTGATCAGTGCATGAGCCACGTGATCAGTGCATGATAGTCACGTGATGTGTGCATGATCAGCCACGTGATCAGTGCATGATCAGCCACGTGATCAGTGCATGATAGCCACGTGATCAGTGCATGATCAGTTACGTGAGCAGTGTATGATCAGCCACGTGATCAGTGCATGGTCAGACACGTGAACAGTGTATGATCAGCCACGTGATCAGTGCATGATATCCAAGTGATCAGTGCATGATCATCACGTGATCAGTGTATGATCAGCCACGTGAACAGTGCATGCTCAGTCACGTGATCAGGGCCTGCTGAGCTGCGTGATTACTGTCTGCTCATCTGCTTGACAATTGCCAGCTGAGCTGCACGATTCCTGCCTGTCATCTGCTTGACAATTGCCAGCTGTGCTGCGTAATTCCTGCCTGCTCAGCTGCTTGATTATTGCCAGCTGAGCAGCATGATTCCTCACACCTGAGTTCCATGATTATTGCCTGCTGACTGTTTGATTCGTGCCTACTCAGCTCTTTGTTTATTGCCTCCAGAGGCACATGATCAGTGTATGATAGCAAACATGATCAGCGCATGATCAGTCACATGATCAGCGCCATTAAGTCACGTGATCACTACATGATAGTCATGTGATCAGTCCATGCTCAGTCACGGTATCAGTGCATGATCAGCCACGTGATCAGTGCATGATCTGTCACAAGATTAGTGCATGATCATCCACGTGATCAGTGCATGGGCAGTCATGTGATCATTGCATGATATAGACGTGATCAGTGCATGATCAGTCTCGTGATCAGTGCATGATAGCCACGTGATCAGTGCATGATCAGTCACCTGATGGGTGTATGATCATTCACGTGACCTGTACATGGTAGCTACATGATCATTGCATGATCAGCCACGTGAGTAGTGCATGATAGCCACGTGATCAGTGCATGATCAGTCACGTGATCAGTGCATGATCAGTCATGTGACCAGTACATGGTAGCTGCGTGATCATGGCATGATCAGCCACGTGAGCAGTGCATGATAGCCACGTGATCAGTGCATGATCAGACACGTGATCAGTGCATGATCAGTCACGTGATCAGTGCATGATCAGCCACGTGATCAGTGCATGATCAGGCACGTGATCAGTGTATGTCAGCCACGTGATCAGTGCATGATAGCCACGTGATCAGTGCATGATCAGTCACGTGATCAGTGCATGATCAGTTACGTGATCAGTGCATGATCAGCCACGTGATCAGTGCATGATCAGCCACGTGATCAGTGCATGATCAATTACGTGATCAGTGCATGATCAGTCACGTGACCAGTACATGTAGCTACGTGATCATTGCATGATCAGCCACGTGATCAGTGCATGATAGCCACGTGATCAGTGCATGATAGCCACGTGATCAGTGCATGATCAGTCATGTGATACGTGTGTGATCAGCCACGTGATCAGTGCATGATATCCACGTGATCAGTGCATGACAGCCACGTGATCAGTGCATGAGCCACGTGATCAGTGCATGATCAGTCACGTGATCATGTGTGATCAGCCACGTGATCAGTGCATGATCAGCCACGTGATCAGTGCATGATCAATTACGTGATCAGTGCATGATCAGTCACGTGACCAGTGCATGGTTGCTACGTGATCGTTGCATGATCAGCCACGTGATCAGTGCATGATAGCCACGTGATCAGTGCATGATCAGTCACGTGATCAGTGCATGATCAGTCACGTGAACAGTGCATGATCATTTACGTGATCAGTGCATGATCAGTCACGTGATCAGTATATGGTTGCTACGTGATCATTCCATGACAGCCACGTGAGCAGTGCATGATAGCCACGTGATGTGTGCATGAGTTACGTGAGCAGTGTATGATCAGCCACGTGATCAGTGCATGAGTGCCACGTGATCAGTGCATGATATGTCACGTGACAGTGTGTGATCAGCCACGTGATCAGTGCATGATCAGCCACGTGATCAGTGCATGATAGCCACGTGATCAGTGCATGATCAGTCACGTGATCAGTGCATGATCAGCCACGTGATCAGTGCATGATCAGACACGTGATCAGTGTATGATCAGCCACGTGATCAGTGCATGCAGTCATGTGATCAGTGCATGATATAGACGTGATCAGTGCATGATCAGTCACGTGATCAGTGCATGATAGCCACGTGATCAGTGCATGATCAGTCACGTGATCAGTGTATGATCATTCACGTGACCTGTACATGGTAGCTACATGATCATTGCATGATCAGCCACGTGAGTAGTGCATGATAGCCACGTGATCAGTGCATGATCAGTCACGTGATCAGTGCATGATCAGTCATGTGACCAGTGCATGGTAGCTGCGTGATCATGCATGATCAGCCACGTGATCAGTGCATGATAGCCACGTGATCAGTGCATGATCAGCCACGTGATCAGTGCATGATCAGTCACGTGATCAGTGCATGATCAGCCACGTGATCAGTGCATGATCAGGCACGTGATCAGTGCATGATCAGCCACGTGATCAGTGCATGATAGCCACGTGATCAGTGCATGATCAGTCACGTGACAGTGCATGATCAGTCACGTGATCAGTGCATGATCAGCCACGTGATCAGTGCATGATCAGCCACGTGATCAGTGCATGATCAGTTACGTGATCAGTGCATGATCAGTCACGTGATCAGTGCATGGTAGCTACGTGATCAGTGCATGATCAGCCACGTGATCAGTGCATGATAGCCACGTGATCAGTGCATGAGCCACGTGATCAGTGCATGATCAGTCACGTGATCAGTGTGTGATCAGCCACGTGATCAGTGCATGATATCCACGTGATCAGTGCATGATCAGCCACGTGATCAGTGCATGATAGCCACGTGATCAGTGCATGATCAGTCACGTGATCATGTGTGATCAGCCACGTGATCAGTGCATGATCAGCCACGTGATCAGTGCATGATCATTACGTGATCAGTGCATGATCAGTCACGTGATCAGTACATGGTTGCTACGTGATCGTGCATGATCAGCCACGTGATCAGTGCATGATAGCCACGTGATCAGTGCATGATCAGTCACGTGATCAGTGCATGATCAGTCACGTGATCAGTGCATGATCAGTCACGTGATCAGTGCATGATCAGTCACGTGACCAGTATATGGTTGCTACGTGATCAGTGCATGAGCCACGTGATCAGTGCATGATAGCCACGTGATCAGTGCATGATCAGTCACGTGATCAGTGCATGATCAGTCACGTGATCAGTGCATGATCAGCCACGTGATCAGTGCATGATCAGCACGTGATCAGTGCATGTCCAGCCACGTGATCAGTGCATGATAGCCATGATCAGTGCATGATCAGTCACGTGATCAGTGCATGATCAGCCACGTGATCAGTGCATGATCAGTCACGTGATCAGTGCATGATCAGCCACGTGATCAGTGCATGATCAGTCACGTGATCAGTGCATGATCAGCCATGTGACATGTAAGCCACGTGATCAGTGCATGATCAGCCACGTGATCAGTGCATGATCAGTCACGTGATCAGTGCATGGTAGCTGCGTGATCAGTGCATGATCAGCCACGTGATCAGTGCATGATCACGTGATCAGTGCATGATCAGTCACGTGATCAGTGCATGTAGCTACGTGATCATTGCATGATCAGCCACGTGATCAGTGCATGATCAGCCACGTGATCAGTGCATGATCAGTCACGTGATCAGTGCATGATCAGTCACGTGATCAGTGCATGATCAGTTACGTGATCAGTGCATGATCAGTCACGTGACCAGTATATGGTAGCTACGTGATCATTCCATGACAGCCACGTGAGCAGTGCATGATAGCCACGTGATGTGTGCATGATCAGTTACGTGAGCAGTGCATGATCAGCCACGTGATCAGTGCATGAGTGCCACGTGATCAGTGCATGATAGTCACGTGACAGGTGTGTGATCAGCCACGTGATCAGTGCATGTTCAGCCACGTGATCAGTGCATGATAGCCACGTGATCAGTGCATGATCAGTTACGTGAGCAGTGCATGATCAGCCACGTGATCAGTGCATGGTCAGACACGTGAACAGTGTATGATCAGCCACGTGATCAGTGCATGATATCCAAGTGATCAGTGCATGATCAATCACGTGATCAGTGTATGATCAGCCACGTGAACAGTGCATGCTCAGTCACGTGATCAGGGCCTGCTGAGCTGCGTGATTACTGTCTGCTCATCTGCTTGACAATTGCCAGCTGAGCTGCACGATTCCTGCCTGTCATGCTTGACAATTGCCAGCTGTGCTGCGTAATTCCTGCCTGCTCAGCTGCTTGATTATTGCCAGCTGAGCAGCATGATTCCTCACACCTGAGTTCCATGATTATTGCCTGCTGACTGTTTGATTCGTGCCTACTCAGCTCTTTGTTTATTGCCTCCAGAGGCACATGATCAGTGTATGATAGCAAACATGATCAGCGCATGATCAGTCACATGATCAGCGCCATTAAGTCACGTGATCACTACATGATAGTCATGTGATCAGTCCATGCTCAGTCACGGTATCAGTGCATGATCAGCCACGTGATCAGTGCATGATCTGTCACATGATTAGTGTATGATCATCCACGTGATCAGTGCATGGGCAGTCATGTGATCAGTGCATGATATAGACGTGATCAGTGCATGATCAGTCTCGTGATCAGTGCATGATAGCCACGTGATCAGTGCATGATCAGTCACCTGATGGGTGTATGATCAGTCACGTGACCAGTACATGGTAGCTACATGATCATTGCATGATCAGCCACGTGAGCAGTGCATGATAGCCACGTGATCAGTGCATGATCAGTCACGTGATCAGTGCATGATCAGTCACGTGATCAGTGCATGATCAGCCACGTGATCAGTGCATGATCAGCCACGTGATCAGTGCATGATCAGCCACGTGATCAGTGCATGATAGCCACGTGATCAGTGCATGATCAGTCACGTGATCAGTGCATGATCAGTCACGTGATCAGTGCATGATCAGCCACGTGATCAGTGCATGATCAGCCACGTGATCAGTGCATGATCAATTACGTGATCAGTGCATGATCAGTCACGTGATCAGTGCATGGTAGCTACGTGATCATTGCATGATCAGCCACGTGATCAGTGCATGATAGCCACGTGATCAGTGCATGATCAGCCACGTGATCAGTGCATGATCAGTCACGTGATCGTGTGTGATCAGCCACGTGATCAGTGCATGATATCACGTGATCAGTGCATGACAGCCACGTGATCAGTGCATGATAGCCACGTGATCAGTGCATGATCAGTCACGTGATCATGTGTGATCAGCCACGTGATCAGTGCATGATCAGCCACGTGATCAGTGCATGATCAATTACGTGATCAGTGCATGATCAGTCACGTGATCAGTGCATGATTGCTACGTGATCGTTGCATGATCAGCCACGTGATCAGTGCATGATAGCCACGTGATCAGTGCATGATCAGTCACGTGATCAGTGCATGATCAGTCACGTGATCAGTGCATGATCATTACGTGATCAGTGCATGATCAGTCACGTGACCAGTATATGGTTGCTCGTGATCATTGCATGACAGCCACGTGATCAGTGCATGATAGCCACGTGATCAGTGCATGATCAGCCACGTGATCAGTGCATGATCAGTCACGTGATCAGTGCATGATCAGCCACGTGATCAGTGCATGATCAGCCACGTGATCAGTGCATGATCAGCCACGTGATCAGTGCATGATAGCCACGTGATCAGTGCATGATCAGTCACGTGATCAGTGCATGATCAGCCACGTGATCAGTGCATGATCAGTCACGTGATCAGTGCATGATCAGCCACGTGATCAGTGCATGATCAGAGCACGTGATCAGTGCATGATCAGCCACGTGACATGATAAGCCACGTGATCAGTGCATGATCAATCACGTGATCAGTGCATGATCAGTCATGTGATCAGTACATGATAGCTGCGTGATCAGTGCATGATCAGCCACGTGATCAGTGCATGATAGCCACGTGATCAGTGCATGATCACGTGATCAGTGCATGTAGCTCGTGATCAGTGCATGATCAGCCACGTGATCAGTGCATGATCAGCCACGTGATCAGTGCATGATCAGTCACGTGATCAGTGCATGATCAGTCACGTGATCAGTGCATGATCAGTTACGTGATCAGTGCATGATCAGTCACGTGACCAGTATATGGTAGCTCGTGATCATTCCATGACGAACCACGTGAGCAGTGCATGATAGCCACGTGATGTGTGCATGATCAGTTACGTGAGCAGTGTATGATCAGCCACGTGATCAGTGCATGAGTGCCACGTGATCAGTGCATGATATGTCACGTGACAGGTGTGTGATCAGCCACGTGAACAGTGCATGTTCAGCCACGTGATCAGTGCATGATAGCCACGTGATCAGTGCATGATCAGTTACGTGAGCAGTGTATGATCAGCCACGTGATCAGTGCATGGTCAGACACGTGAACAGTGTATGATCAGCCACGTGATCAGTGCATGATATCCAAGTGATCAGTGCATGATCAATCACGTGATCAGTGTATGATCAGCCACGTGAACAGTGCATGCTCAGTCACGTGATCAGGGCCTGCTGAGCTGCGTGATTACTGTCTGCTCATCTGCTTGACAATTGCCAGCTGAGCTGCACGATTCCTGCCTGTCATCTGCTTGACAATTGCCAGCTGTGCTGCGTAATTCCTGCCTGCTCAGCTGCTTGATTATTGCCAGCTGAGCAGCATGATTCCTCACACCTGAGTTCCATGATTATTGCCTGCTGACTGTTTGATTCGTGCCTACTCAGCTCTTTGTTTATTGCCTCCAGAGGCACATGATCAGTGTATGATAGCAAACATGATCAGCGCATGATCAGTCACATGATCAGCGCCATTAAGTCACGTGATCACTACATGATAGTCATGTGATCAGTCCATGCTCAGTCACGGTATCAGTGCATGATCAGCCACGTGATCAGTGCATGATCTGTCAGATGATTAGTGTATGATCATCCACGTGATCAGTGCATGGGCAGTCATGTGATCAGTTCATGATATAGACGTGATCAGTGCATGATCAGTCCGTGATCAGTGCATGATAGCCACGTGATCAGTGCATGATCAGTCACCTGATGGGTGTATGATCATTCACGTGACCTGTACATGGTAGCTACATGATCATTGCATGATCAGCCACGTGATCAGTGCATGATAGCCACGTGATCAGTGCATGATCAGTCACGTGATCAGTGCATGATCAGTCATGTGACCAGTACATGGTAGCTGCGTGATCATGGCATGATCAGCCACGTGAGCAGTGCATGATAGCCACGTGATCAGTGCATGATCAGACACGTGATCAGTGCATGATCAGTCACGTGATCAGTGCATGATCAGCCACGTGATCAGTGCATGATCAGGCACGTGATCAGTGCATGTCCAGCCACGTGATCAGTGCATGATAGCCACGTGATCAGTGCATGATCAGTCACGTGATCAGTGTGATCAGCCACGTGATCAGTGCATGATAGCCACGTGATCAGTGCATGATCAGTCACGTGATCAGTGCATGATCAGTTACGTGATCAGTGCATGATCAGCCACGTGATCAGTGCATGATCAGCCACGTGATCAGTGCATGATCAATTACGTGATCAGTGCATGATCAGTCACGTGACAGTACATGGTAGCTACGTGATCATTGCATGATCAGCCACGTGATCAGTGCATGATAGCCACGTGATCAGTGCATGATAGCCACGTGATCAGTGCATGATCAGTCACGTGATCGTGTGTGATCAGCCACGTGATCAGTGCGCATGATATCCACGTGATCAGTGCATGATCAGCCGTGATCAGTGCATGATAGCCACGTGATCAGTGCATGATCAGTCACGTGATCATGTGTGATCAGCCACGTGATCAGTGCATGATCAGCCACGTGATCAGTGCATGATCAATTACGTGATCAGTGCATGATCAGTCACGTGACCAGTACATGGTTGCTACGTGATCATTGCATGATCAGCCACGTGATCAGTGCATGATAGCCACGTGATCAGTGCATGATCAGTCACGTGATCAGTGCATGATCAGTCACGTGATCAGTGCATGATCAGTTACGTGATCAGTGCATGATCAGTCACGTGATCAGTGCATGATAGCTACGTGATCAGTGCATGACAGCCACGTGATCAGTGCATGATAGCCACGTGATCAGTGCATGAGTCACGTGATAGTGTATGATCAGCCACGTGATCAGTGCATGATGCCACGTGATCAGTGCATGATCAGTCACGTGATCAGTGCATGATCAGCCACGTGATCAGTGCATGATCAGCCGTGATCAGTGCATGATCAGCCACGTGATCAGTGCATGATCAGTTACGTGATCAGTGCATGATCAGCCACGTGATCAGTGCATGATCAGTCACGTGATCAGTGCATGATCAGTCACGTGATCAGTGCATGATCAGTCACGTTGCCAGTATATGGTTGCTACGTGATCATTCCATGACGAGCCACGTGAGAAGTGCATGATAGCCACGTGATGTGTGCATGAGTTACGTGAGCAGAGTATGATCAGCCACGTGATCAGTGCATGAGTGCCACGTGATCAGTGCATGATATGTCACGTGACAGGTGTGTGATCAGCCACGTGAACAGTGCATGTTCAGCCACGTGATCAGTGCATGATAGCCACGTGATCAGTGCATGATCAGTTACGTGAGCAGTGTATGATCAGCCACGTGATCAGTGCATGGTCAGACACGTGAACAGTGTATGATCAGCCACGTGATCAGTGCATGATATCCAAGTGATCAGTGCATGATCATCACGTGATCAGTGTATGATCAGCCACGTGAACAGTGCATGCTCAGTCACGTGATCAGGGCCTGCTGAGCTGCGTGATTACTGTCTGCTCATCTGCTTGACAATTGCCAGCTGAGCTGCACGATTCCTGCCTGTCATCTGCTTGACAATTGCCAGCTGTGCTGCGTAATTCCTGCCTGCTCAGCTGCTTGATTATTGCCAGCTGAGCAGCATGATTCCTCACACCTGTGTTCCATGACTATTGCCTGCTGACTGTTTGATTCGTGCCTACTCAGCTCTTTGTTTATTGCCTCCAGAGGCACATGATCAGTGTATGATAGCAAACATGATCAGCGCATGATCAGTCACATGATCAGCGCCATTAAGTCACGTGATCACTACATGATAGTCATGTGATCAGTCCATGCTCAGTCACGGTATCAGTGCATGATCAGCCACGTGATCAGTGCATGATCTGTCACATGATTAGTGTATGATCATCCACGTGATCAGTGCATGGGCAGTCATGTGATCAGTGCATGATATAGACGTGATCAGTGCATGATCAGTCTCGTGATCAGTGCATGATCAGCCACGTGATCAGTGCATGATCAGCCACGTGATCAGTGCATGATAGCCACGTGATCAGTGCATGATCAGTCACGTGATCAGTGCATGATCAGCCACGTGTCAGTGCATGATCGCCACGTGATCAGTGCATGATCATCACGTGATCAGTGCATGATCAGTCACGTGACCAGTACATGGTAGCTACGTGATCATTGCATGATCAGCCACGTGAGTAGTGCATGATAGCCACGTGATCAGTGCATGATCAGTCACGTGATCAGTGCATGATCAGTCACGTGATCAGTGCATGATCGACGTGATCAGTGCATGATCAGCCACGTGATCAGTGCATGATAGCCACGTGATCAGTGCATGATCAGTCACGTGATCAGTGCATGATCAGTCACGTGATCAGTGCATGATCAGTCACGTGATCAGTGCATGATCAGTCACGTGATCAGTGCATGATCAGCCACGTGATCAGTGCATGATCAGCCACGTGATCAGTATGATCAGCCACGTGATCAGTGCATGATCAGTCACGTGATCAGTGCATGATCAGTCACGTGATCAGTGCATGATCAGTCACGTGACCAGTACATGGTAGCTACGTGATCATTGCATGATCAGCCACGTGAGTAGTGCATGATAGCCACGTGATCAGTGCATGATCAGTCACGTGATCAGTGCATGATCAGTCACGTGACCAGTGCATGGTAGCTGTGTGATCAGTGCATGATCAGCCACGTGATCAGTGCATGATAGCCACGTGATCAGTGCATGATCAGCCACGTGATCAGTGCATGATCAGTCACGTGATCAGTGCATGATCAGCCACGTGATCAGTGCATGATCAGCCACGTGATCAGTGTATGTCAGCCAAGTGATCAGTGCATGATAGCCACGTGATCAGTGCATGATCAGTCACGTGATCAGTGCATGATCAGTCACGTGATCAGTGTATGATCAGCCACGTGAACAGTGCATGCTCAGTCACGTGATCAGGGCCTGCTGAGCTGCGTGATTACTGTCTGCTCATCTGCTTGACAATTGCCAGCTGAGCTGCACGATTCCTGCCTGTCATCTGCTTGACAATTGCCACCTGTGCTGCGTAATTCCTGCCTGCTCAGCTACTTGATTATTGCCAGCTGAGCAGCATGATTTCTCAGAGCTGAGTTCCATGATTATAGCCTGCTGACTGATTCCTGCCTACTAAGCTCTATGTTCATTGCCTCCAGAGGCACATGATCAGTGTATGATACCAAACATGATCAGCGCATGATCAGTCACATGATCAGTGCATGATAAGCCACGTGATCAGTGCATGATCAGTCATGTGATCAGTGCATGATCAGTCACGTGATCAGTGCATGATAGCCACGTGATCAGTGCATGATCAGTCACGTGATCAGTGCATGATCAGTCACGTGATCAGTGCATGATCACCACGTGATCAGTGCATGATCAGTCACGTGATCAGTGCATGATCACCACGTGATCAGTGCATGATAGCCACGTGATCAGTGCATGATCAGTCACGTGATCAGTGCATGATCAGTCACGTGATATGTGCATGATCAGCCACGTGATCAGTGCATGATAGCCACGTGATCAGTGCATGATAGCCACGTGATCAGTGCATGATAGTCACGTGATCAGTGCATGATCAGTCATGTGATACGTGTGTGATCAGCCACGTGATCAGTGCATGATGAGCCACGTGATCAGTGCATGATCAGTCACGTGATCAGTGCATGATCAGTCACGTGTCCAGTACATGGTAGCTACGTGATCAGTGCATGATCAGCCACGTGATCAGTGCATGATAGCCACGTGATCAGTGCATGATCAGTCACGTGATCATGTGTGATCAGCCACGTGATCAGTGCATGATCAGCCACGTGATCAGTGCATGATCAATTACGTGATCAGTGCATGATCAGTCACGTGATCAGTACATGATATACGTGATCATTGCATGATCAGCCACGTGATCAGTGCATGATAGCCACGTGATCAGTGCATGATCAGTCACGTGATCAGTGCATGATCAGTCACGTGATCAGTGCATGATCATTGACGTGATCAGTGCATGATCAGTCACGTGACCAGTATGGTAGCTACGTGATCATTGCATGACAGCCACGTGAGCAGTGCATGATAGCCACGTGATCAGTGCATGATCAGTCATGAGCAGTCATGATCAGCCACGTGATCAGTGCATGAGTGCCACGTGATCAGTGCATGATAGTCACGTGACAGGTGTGTGATCAGCCACGTGATCAGTGCATGTTCAGCCACGTGATCAGTGCATGATAGCCACGTGATCAGTGCATGATCAGTTACGTGAGCAGTGCATGATCAGCCACGTGATCAGTGCATGATCAGTCACGTGATCAGTGCATGATCAGTCACGTGACAGTGCAGTAGCTACGTGATCAGTGCATGATCAGCCACGTGATCAGTGCATGATGCCACGTGATCAGTGCATGATCAGTCACGTGATCAGTGCATGATCAGTCACGTGATCAGTGCATGATCAGTTACGTGATCAGTGTATGATCAGCCAGTGATCAGTGCATGATAGCCACGTGATCAGTGCATGATCATCACGTGATCAGTGTATGATCAGCCACGTGAACAGTGCATGCTCAGTCACGTGATCAGGGCCTGCTGAGCTGCGTGATTACTGTCTGCTCATCTGCTTGACAATTACCAGCTGAGCTGCATGATTCCTGCCTGTCATCTGCTTGACAATTGCCAGCTGTGCTGCGTAATTCCTGCTGCTGCTTGATTATTGCCAGCTGAGCAGCATGATTCCTCACACCTGAGTTCCATGATTATTGCCTGCTGACTGTTTGATTCGTGCCTACTCAGCTCTTTGTTTATTGCCTCCAGAGGCACATGATCAGTGTATGATAGCAAACATGATCAGCGCATGATCAGTCACATGATCAGCGCCATTAAGTCACGTGATCACTACATGATAGTCATGTGATCAGTCCATGCTCAGTCACGGTATCAGTGCATGATCAGCCACGTGATCAGTGCATGATCAGCCACGTGATCAGTTCATGATAGCTATGTGATCAGTGCATGATCAGTCACGTGATCAGTGCATGATCAGGCAGGTGATCAGTGCATGATCAGCCACGTGATCAGTGCATGATCGTCACCTGATGGGTGTATGATCAGTCACGTGACAGGTGCATGGTAGCTACATGATCATTGCATGATCAGCCACGTGAGTAGTGCATGATAGCCACGTGATCAGTGCATGATCAGTCACGTGATCAGTGCATGATCAGTCATGTGATCAGTGCATGATCAGTCACGTGATCAGTGCATGATCAGCCACGTGATCAGTGCATGATCAGTCACGTGATCAGTGCATGATCAGCCACGTGATCAGTGCATGATCAGCCACGTGATCAGTGCATGATCAATCACGTGATCAGTGCATGATCAGTCACGTGATCAGTGCATGATCAGTCACGTGATCAGTACATGATAGCTATGATCAGTGCATGATCAGCCACGTGATCAGTGCATGATAGCCACGTGATCAGTGCATGATCAGTCACGTGATCAGTGCATGATCAGTCACGTGACCAGTACATGGTAGCTGCGTGATCAGTGCATGATCAGCCACGTGATCAGTGCATGAGCCACGTGATCAGTGCATGATCAGCCACGTGATCAGTGCATGATCAGTCACGTGATCAGTGCATGATCAGCCACGTGATCAGTGCATGATCAGCCACGTGATCAGTGCATGATCAGCCAGTGATCAGTGCATGATAGCCACGTGATCAGTGCATGATCAGTCACGTGATCAGTGCATGATCAGTCACGTGATCAGTGTGTGATCAGCCACGTGAACAGTGCATGCTCAGTCACGTGATCAGGGCCTGCTGAGCTGCGTGATTACTGGCTGCTCATCTGCTTGACAATTGCCAGCTGAGCTGCACGATTCCTGCCTGTCATCTGCTTGACAATTGCCACCTGTGCTGCGTAATTCCTGCCTGCTCATCTACTTGATTATTGCCAGCTGAGCAGCATGATTTCTCAGAGCTGAGTTCCATGATTATTGCCTGCTGACTGATTCCTGCCTACTCAGCTCTTTGTTCATTGCCTCCAGAGGCACATGATCAGTGTATGATCAAACATGATCAGCACATGATCAGTCACATGATCAGTGCATGATAAGCCACGTGATCAGTGCATGATCAATCATGTGATCAGTGCATGATCAGTCACGTGATCAGTGCATGATAGCTGCGTGATCATGCATGATCAGCCACGTGATCAGTGCATGATAGCCACGTGATCAGTGCATGATAGCCACGTGATCAGTGCATGATGAGTCACGTGATCAGTGCATGATCAGTCACGTGATCATGTGTGATCAGCCACGTGATCAGTGCATGATCAGCCACGTGATCAGTGCATGATCAGTTACGTGATCAGTGCATGATCAGTCACGTGACCAGTGCATGGTAGCTACGTGATCATTGCATGATCAGCCACGTGATCAGTGCATGATAGCCACGTGATCAGTGCATGATCAGTCACGTGATCAGTGTATGATCAGCCACGTGATCAGTGCATGATGCCACGTGATCAGTGCATGATCAGTCACGTGATCAGTGCATGATCAGCCACGTGATCAGTGCATGATCAGTCACGTGATCAGTGCATGATCAGTCACGTGATCAGTGCATGATCAGTCACGTGATCAGTGCATGATCAGTCACCTGATCAGTGCATGATCAGTCACGTGACCAGTGCATGATAGCTACGTGATCAGTGCATGATCAGCCACGTGATCAGTGCATGATAGCCACGTGATCAGTGCATGATGCCACGTGATCAGTGCATGATCAGTCCGTGATCGTGTGATCAGCCACGTGATCAGTGCATGATATCCACGTGATCAGTGCATGATAGCCACGTGATCAGTGCATGATCAGTCCCGTGATCAGTACATGATCAGTCACGATGATCGTGTGTGATCAGCCACGTGATCAGTGCATGATGAGCCACGTGATCAGTGCATGATCAATTACGTGATCAGTGCATGATCAGTCACGTGACCAGTACATGATAGCCACGTGATCAGTGCATGATCAGCCACGTGATCAGTGCATGATAGCTACGTGATCAGTGCATGGTAGCCACGTGATCAGTGCATGATAGCCACGTGATCAGTGCATGATCAGTCACGTGATCAGTGTGATCAGCCACGTGATCAGTGCATGATCATCCACGTGATCAGTGCATGATCAATTACGTGATCAGTGCATGATCAGTCACGTGACCAGTACATGGTTGCTACGTGATCATTCCATGACGAGCCACGTGAGCAGTGCATGATAGCCACGTGATGTGTGCATGATCAGTAACGTGAGCAGAGTATGATCAGCCACGTGATCAGTGCATGAGTGCCACGTGATCAGTGCATGATATGTCACGTGACAGGTGTGTGATCAGCCACGTGAACAGTGCATGTTCAGCCACGTGATCAGTGCATGATCAGTTACGTGAGCAGTGTATGATCAGCCACGTGATCAGTGCATGGTCAGACACGTGAACAGTGTATGATCAGCCACGTGATCAGTGCATGATATCCAAGTGATCAGTGCATGATCATCACGTGATCAGTGTATGATCAGCCACGTGAACAGTGCATGCTCAGTCACGTGATCAGGGCCTGCTGAGCTGCGTGATTACTGTCTGCTCATCTGCTTGACAATTGCCAGCTGAGCTGCATGATTCCTGCCTGTCATCTGCTTGACAATTGCCAGCTGTGCTGCGTAATTCCTGCCTGCTCAGCTGCTTGATTATTGCCAGCTGAGCAGCATGATTCCTCACACCTGAGTTCCATGATTATTGCCTGCTGACTGTTTGATTCGTGCCTACTCAGCTCTTTGTTTATTGCCTCCAGAGGCACATGATCAGTGTATAATAGCAAACATGATCAGCGCATGATCAGTCACATGATCAGTGCCATTAAGACACGTGATCACTACATGATAGTCATGTGATCAGTCCATGCTCAGTCACGGTATCAGTGCATGATCAGCCACGTGATCAGTGCATGATCAGCCATGTGATCAGTTCATGATAGCTATGTGATCAGTGCATGATATCACGTGATCAGTGCATGATCAGTCACGTGATCAGTGCATGATCAGCCACGTGATCAGTGCATGATCAGTCACCTGATGGGTGTATGATCAGTCACGTGACCTGTACATGGTAGCTACGTGATCATTGCATGATCAGCCACGTGAGTAGTGCATGATAGCCACGTGATCAGTGCATGATCAGTCACGTGATCAGTGCATGATCAGTCATGTGATAGTGCATGATCAGGCACGTGATCAGTGCATGATCAGCCACGTGATCAGTGCATGATAGCCACGTGATCAGTGCATGATCAGTCACGTGATCAGTGCATGATCAGTCACGTGATCAGTGCATGATCAGCCACGTGATCAGTGCATGATCAGCCACGTGATCAGTGCATGATCAATCACGTGATCAGTGCATGATCAGTCACGTGATCAGTGCATGATCAGTCACGTGATCAGTGCATGATAGCTACGTGATCAGTGCATGATCAGCCACGTGATCAGTGCATGATAGCCACGTGATCAGTGCATGATCAGTCACGTGATCAGTGCATGATCAGTCATGTGATCAGTACATGGTAGCTGCGTGATCATGCATGATCAGCCACGTGATCAGTGCATGATAGCCACGTGATCAGTGCATGATCAGTCACGTGATCAGTGCATGATCAGTCACGTGATCAGTGCATGATCAGCCACGTGATCAGTGCATGATCAGCCACGTGATCAGTGCATGATAGCCACGTGATCAGTGCATGATCAGTCACGTGATCAGTGCATGATCAGTCACGTGATCAGTGCATGATCAGCCACGTGATCAGTGCATGATCAGCCACGTGATCAGTGCATGATCAATTACGTGATCAGTGCATGATCAGTCACGTGACCAGTATATGGTAGCTACGTGATCATTGCCATGATCAGCCACGTGAGCAGTGCATGATAGCCACGTGATGTGTGCATGATCATTACGTGAGCAGAGTATGATCAGCCACGTGATCAGTGCATGAGTGCCACGTGATCAGTGCATGATATGTCACGTGACAGGTGTGTGATCAGCCACGTGATCAGTGCATGTTCAGCCACGTGATCAGTGCATGATCAGTTACGTGATCAGTGTATGATCAGCCACGTGATCAGTGCATGGTCAGACACGTGAACAGTGTATGATCAGCCACGTGATCAGTGCATGATATCCAAGTGATCAGTGCATGATCATCACGTGATCAGTGTATGATCAGCCACGTGAACAGTGCATGCTCAGTCACGTGATCAGGGCCTGCTGAGCTGCGTGATTACTGTCTGCTCATCTGCTTGACAATTGCCAGCTGAGCTGCATGATTCCTGCCTGTCATCTGCTTGACAATTGCCAGCTGTGCTGCGTAATTCCTGCCTGCTCAGCTGCTTGATTATTGCCAGCTGAGCAGCATGATTCCTCACAGCTGAGTTCCATGATTATTGCCTGCTGACTGTTTGATTCGTGCCTACTCAGCTCTTTGTTTATTGCCTCCAGAGGCACATGATCAGTGTATGATAGCAAACATGATCAGCGCATGATCAGTCACATGATCAGTGCCATTAAGTCACGTGATCACTACATGATAGTCATGTGATCAGTCCATGCTCAGTCACGGTATCAGTGCATGATCAGCCACGTGATCAGTGCATGATCAGCCATGTGATCAGTGCATGATAGCTATGTGATCAGTGCATGATCAGTCACGTGATCAGTGCATGAGCACGTGATCAGTGCATGATCAGCCACGTGATCAGTGCATGATCAGTCACCTGATGGGTGTATGATCAGTCACGTGACCAGTACATGGTAGCTACGTGATCATTGCATGATCAGCCACGTGATAGTGCATGATAGCCACGTGATCAGTGCATGATCAGTCACGTGATCAGTGCATGATCAGTCATGTGATAGTGCATGATCAGGCACGTGATCAGTGCATGATCAGCCACGTGATCAGTGCATGATAGCCACGTGATCAGTGCATGATCAGTCACGTGATCAGTGCATGATCAGTCACGTGATCAGTGCATGATCAGCCACGTGATCAGTGCATGATCAGCCACGTGATCAGTGCATGATCAATTACGTGATCAGTGCATGATCAGTCACGTGATCAGTGCATGATCATTCACGTGATCAGTGCATGATAGCTACGTGATCAGTGCATGATCAGCCACGTGATCAGTGCATGATAGCCACGTGATCAGTGCATGATCAGTCACGTGATCAGTGCATGATCAGTCACGTGATCAGTACATGGTAGCTGCGTGATCATGCATGATCAGCCACGTGATCAGTGCATGATAGCCACGTGATCAGTGCATGATCAGCCACGTGATCAGTGCATGATCAGTCACGTGATCAGTGCATGATCAGGCACGTGATCAGTGCATGACAGCCACGTGATCAGTGCATGATAGCCACGTGATCAGTGCATGATCAGTCACGTGATCAGTGCATGATCAGTCACGTGATCAGTGCATGATCAGCCACGTGATCAGTGCATGATCAGCCACGTGATCAGTGCATGATCAATTACGTGATCAGTGCATGATCAGTCACGTGACCAGTACATGGTAGCTACGTGATCATTGCATGATCAGCCACGTGATCAGTGCATGATAGCCACGTGATCAGTGCATGATCAGCACGTGATCAGTGCATGATCAGTCACGTGATCAGTGCATGATCAGTCACGTGATCAGTGCATGATCATCCACGTGATCAGTGCATGTCAGTCATGTGTCAGTGCATGATAGCGCCGTGATCAGTGCATGATCAGTCCCGTGATCAGTGCATGATCAGCCACGTGATCAGTGCATGATAGCCACGTGATCAGTGCATGATCAGTCACGTGATCAGTGCATGATCAGTCACGTGATCAGTGCATGATCAGCCACGTGATCAGTGCATGATCAGCCACGTGATCAGTGCATGATCAATCACGTGATCAGTGCATGATCAGTCACGTGATCAGTGCATGTAGCCACGTGATCAGTGCATGATCAGCCACGTGATCAGTGCATGATAGCCACGTGATCAGTGCATGATAGCCACGTGATCAGTGCATGATCAGTCACGTGATCGTGTGTGATCAGCCACGTGATCAGTGCATGATGAACGTGATCAGTGCATGATCAATTACGTGATCAGTGCATGATCAGTCACGTGACCAGTACATGGTTGCTACGTGATCGTTGCATGATCAGCCACGTGAGCAGTGCATGATAGCCACGTGATCAGTGCATGATCAGTCACGTGATCAGTACATGATCAGTCACGTGAACAGTGCATGATCATTTACGTGATCAGTGCATGATCAGTCACGTGACCAGTATATGGTAGCTACGTGATCATTCCATGATCACGTGAGCAGTGCATGATAGCCACGTGATGTGTGCATGATCAGTTACGTGAGCAGAGTATGATCAGCCACGTGATCAGTGCATGAGTGCCACGTGATCAGTGCATGATATGTCACGTGACAGGTGTGTGATCAGCCACGTGAACAGTGCATGTTCAGCCACGTGATCAGTGCATGATCAGTTACGTGAGCAGTGTATGATCAGCCACGTGATCAGTGCATGGTCAGACACGTGAACAGTGTATGATCAGCCACGTGATCAGTGCATGATATCCAAGTGATCAGTGCATGATCATCACGTGATCAGTGTATGATCAGCCACGTGAACAGTGCATGCTCAGTCACGTGATCAGGGCCTGCTGAGCTGCGTGATTACTGTCTGCTCATCTGCTTGACAATTGCCAGCTGAGCTGCACGATTCCTGCCTGTCATCTGCTTGACAATTGCCAGCTGTGCTGCGTAATTCCTGCCTGCTCAGCTGCTTGATTATTGCCAGCTGAGCAGCATGATTCCTCACACCTGAGTTCCATGATTATTGCCTGCTGACTGTTTGATTCGTGCCTACTCAGCTCTTTGTTTATTGCCTCCAGAGGCACATGATCAGTGTATGATAGCAAACATGATCAGCGCATGATCAGTCACATGATCAGCGCCATTAAGTCACGTGATCACTACATGATAGTCATGTGATCAGTCCATGCTCAGTCACGGTATCAGTGCATGATCAGCCACGTGATCAGTGCATGATCTGTCACAAGATTAGTGTATGATCATCCACGTGATCAGTGCATGGGCAGTCATGTGATCAGTGCATGATATAGACGTGATCAGTGCATGATCAGTCTCGTGATCAGTGCATGATAGCCACGTGATCAGTGCATGATCAGTCACCTGATGGGTGTATGATCATTCACGTGACCTGTACATGGTAGCTACATGATCATTGCATGATCAGCCACGTGAGTAGTGCATGATAGCCACGTGATCACTGCATGATCAGTCACGTGATCAGTGCATGATCAGTCATGTGACCAGTACATGGTAGCTGCGTGATCATGGCATGATCAGCCACGTGAGCAGTGCATGATAGCCACGTGATCAGTGCATGATCAGACACGTGATCAGTGCATGATCAGTCACGTGATCAGTGCATGATCAGTCACGTGATCAGTGCATGACAGCCACGTGATCAGTGCATAGCCACGTGATCAGTGCATGATCAGTCACGTGATCAGTGCATGATCAGTCACGTGATCAGTGCATGATCAGTTACGTGATCAGTGCATGATCAGTCACGTGACCAGTATATGGTAGCTACGTGATCATTGCATGATCAGCCACGTGATCAGTGCATGATAGCCACGTGATCAGTGCATGATCAGTCACGTGATCAGTGCATGATCAGTCACGTGATCAGTGCATGATCAGCCACGTGATCAGTGCATGATCAGTCACGTGCAGTGCATGGTTGCCGTGATCAGTGCATGATCAGCCACGTGATCAGTGCATGATAGCCACGTGATCAGTGCATGATCAGCCACGTGATCAGTGCATGATCAGTCACGTGATCAGTGCATGATCAGCCACGTGATCAGTGCATGATCAGTCACGTGACAGTGCATGATCATTTACGTGATCAGTGCATGATCAGTCACGTGACCAGTATATGGTTGCTACGTGATCATTCCATGACGAGCCACGTGAGCAGTGCATGATAGCCACGTGATGTGTGCATGAGTTACGTGAGCAGAGTATGATCAGCCACGTGATCAGTGCATGAGTGCCACGTGATCAGTGCATGATATGTCACGTGACAGGTGTGTGATCAGCCACGTGAACAGTGCATGTTCAGCCACGTGATCAGTGCATGATAGCCACGTGATCAGTGCATGATCAGTTACGTGAGCAGTGTATGATCAGCCACGTGATCAGTGCATGGTCAGACACGTGAACAGTGTATGATCAGCCACGTGATCAGTGCATGATATCCAAGTGATCAGTGCATGATCATCACGTGATCAGTGTATGATCAGCCACGTGAACAGTGCATGCTCAGTCACGTGATCTGGGCCTGCTGAGCTGCGTGATTACTGTCTGCTCATCTGCTTGACAATTGCCAGCTGAGCTGCACGATTCCTGCCTGTCATCTGCTTGACAATTGCCAGCTGTGCTGCGTAATTCCTGCCTGCTCAGCTGCTTGATTATTGCCAGCTGAGCAGCATGATTCCTCACACTGAGTTCCATGATTATTGCCTGCTGACTGTTTGATTCGTGCCTACTCAGCTCTTTGTTTATTGCCTCCAGAGGCACATGATCAGTGTATGATAGCAAACATGATCAGCGCATGATCAGTCACATGATCAGCGCCATTAAGTCACGTGATCACTACATGATAGTCATGTGATCAGTCCATGCTCAGTCACGGTATCAGTGCATGATCAGCCACGTGATCAGTGCATGATCAGTCATGTGATCAGTGCATGATATAGACGTGATCAGTGCATGATCAGTCTCGTGATCAGTGCATGATAGCCACGTGATCAGTGCATGATCAGTCACCTGATGGGTGTATGATCATTCACGTGACCTGTACATGGTAGCTACATGATCATTGCATGATCAGCCACGTGAGTAGTGCATGATAGCCACGTGATCAGTGCATGATCAGTCACGTGATCAGTGCATGATCAGTCATGTGACCAGTACATGGTAGCTGCGTGATCATGCATGATCAGCCACGTGAGCAGTGCATGATAGCCACGTGATCAGTGCATGATCAGACACGTGATCAGTGCATGATCAGTCACGTGATCAGTGCATGATCAGCCACGTGATCAGTGCATGATCAGGCACGTGATCAGTGTATGATCAGCCACGTGATCAGTGCATGATAGCCACGTGATCAGTGCATGATCAGTCACGTGATCAGTGCATGATCAGTTGTGATCAGTGCATGATCAGCCACGTGATCAGTGCATGATCAGCCACGTGATCAGTGCATGATCAATTACGTGATCAGTGCATGATCAGTCACGTGACCAGTACATGGTAGCCACGTGATCATTGCATGATCAGCCACGTGATCAGTGCATGATAGCCACGTGATCAGTGCATGATAGCCACGTGATCAGTGCATGATCAGTCATGTGATACATGTGTGATCAGCCACGTGATCAGTGCATGATAGCCACGTGATCAGTGCATGATCAGCCACGTGATCAGTGCATGATCAGCCACGTGATCAGTGCATGATCAGTCACGTGATCATGTGTGATCAGCCACGTGATCAGAGCATGATAGCCACGTGATCAGTGCATGATCAGTCACGTGATCAGTACATGATCAGTCACGTGAACAGTGCATGATCATTTACGTGATCTGTGCATGATCAGTCACGTGACCAGTATATGGTAGCTACGTGATCATTCCATGACGAGCCACGTGAGCAGTGCATGATAGCCACGTGATGTGTGCATGATCAGTTACGTGAGCAGTGTATGATCAGCCACGTGATCAGTGCATGAGTGCCGTGATCAGTGCATGATATGTCACGTGACAGGTGTGTGATCAGCCACGTGAACAGTGCATGTTCAGCCACGTGATCAGTGCATGATAGCCACGTGATCAGTGCATGATCAGTTACGTGAGCAGTGTATGATCAGCCACGTGATCAGTGCATGGTCAGACACGTGAACAGTGTATGATCAGCCACGTGATCAGTGCATGATATCCAGTGATCAGTGCATGATCATCACGTGATCAGTGTATGATCAGCCACGTGAACAGTGCATGCTCAGTCACGTGATCTGGGCCTGCTGAGCTGCGTGATTACTGTCTGCTCATCTGCTTGACAATTGCCAGCTGAGCTGCACGATTCCTGCCTGTCATCTGCTTGACAATTGCCAGCTGTGCTGCGTAATTCCTGCCTGCTCAGCTGCTTGATTATTGCCAGCTGAGCAGCATGATTCCTCACCTGAGTTCCATGATTATTGCCTGCTGACTGTTTGATTCGTGCCTACTCAGCTCTTTGTTTATTGCCTCCAGAGGCACATGATCAGTGTATGATAGCAAACATGATCAGCGCATGATCAGTCACATGATCAGCGCCATTAAGTCACGTGATCACTACATGATAGTCATGTGATCAGTCCATGCTCAGTCACGGTATCAGTGCATGATCAGCCACGTGATCAGTGCATGATCTGTCACAAGATTAGTGCATGATCATCCACGTGATCAGTGCATGGGCAGTCATGTGATCAGTGCATGATATAGACGTGATCAGTGCATGATCAGTCTCGTGATCAGTGCATGATAGCCACGTGATCAGTGCATGATCAGTCACCTGATGGGTGTATGATCATTCACGTGACCTGTACATGGTAGCTACATGATCATTGCATGATCAGCCACGTGAGTAGTGCATGATAGCCACGTGATCACTGCATGATCAGTCACGTGATCAGTGCATGATCAGTCATGTGACCAGTACATGGTAGCTGCGTGATCATGCATGATCAGCCACGTGAGCAGTGCATGATAGCCACGTGATCAGTGCATGATCAGACACGTGATCAGTGCATGATCAGTCACGTGATCAGTGCATGATCAGCCACGTGATCAGTGCATGATCAGGCACGTGATCAGTGTATGTCAGCCACGTGATCAGTGCATGATAGCCACGTGATCAGTGCATGATCAGTCACGTGATCAGTGCATGATCAGTTGTGATCAGTGTATGATCAGCCACGTGATCAGTGCATGATCAGCCACGTGATCAGTGCATGATCAATTACGTGATCAGTGCATGATCAGTCACGTGACCAGTACATGGTAGCTACGTGATCATTGCATGATCAGCCACGTGATCAGTGCATGATAGCCACGTGATCAGTGCATGATCACCACGTGATCAGTGCATGATCAGTCACGTGATCAGTGTGTGATCAGCCACGTGATCAGTGCATGATCAGTCACGTGATCAGTGCATGATCATTACGTGATCAGTGCATGATCAGCCACGTGATCAGTGCATGATAGCCACGTGATCAGTGCATGATCAGTCACGTGATCAGTGCATGATCAGTCACGTGATCAGTGCATGATCATTTACGTGATCAGTGCATGATCAGTCACGTGACCAGTATATGGTAGCTACGTGATCATTGCATGATCAGCCACGTGAAGTGCATGATAGCCACGTGATCAGTGCATGATCAGTTACGTGAGCAGTGTATGATCAGCCACGTGATCAGTGCATGAGTGCCACGTGATCAGTGCATGATCAGTCACGTGACAGTGTATGATCAGCCACGTGATCAGTGCATGATCAGCCACGTGATCAGTGCATGATAGCCACGTGATCAGTGCATGATCAGTTACGTGATCAGTGTATGATCAGCCACGTGATCAGTGCATGGTCAGACACGTGATCAGTGCATGATCAGCCACGTGATCAGTGCATGATATCCACGTGATCAGTGCATGATCAGTCACGTGATCAGTGCATGATCAGTCACGTGATCAGTGCATGATCAGCCACGTGATCAGTGCATGATAGCCACGTGATCAGTGCATGATCAGTCACGTGATCAGTGCATGATCAGTCACGTGATCAGTGCATGATCAGCCACGTGATCAGTGCATGATCAATTACGTGATCAGTGCATGATCAGTCACGTGACCAGTACATGTAGCTATGTGATCATTGCATGATCAGCCACGTGAGCAGTGCATGATAGCCACGTGATCAGTGCATGATCAATCACGTGATCAGTGCATGATCAGTCACGTGATCAGTGCATGATCAATTACGTGATCAGTGCATGATCAGTCACGTGACAGTACATGTAAGCTACGTGATCAGTGCATGATCAGCCACGTGATCAGTGCATGATAGCCACGTGATCAGTGCATGATCAGGTACGTGATCAGTGCATGATCAGCCACGTGATCAGTGCATGATACCACGTGATCAGTGCATGATCAGTCACGTGATCAGTGCATGATCAGCCACGTGATCAGTGCATGATAGTCACGTGATCAGTGCATGATAGCCACGTGATCAGTGCATGATCAGTCACGTGATCAGTGCATGATCAGCCACGTGATCAGTGCATGATCAGCCACGTGATCAGTGCATGATAGCCACGTGATCAGTGCATGATCAGTCACGTGATCAGTGCATGATCAGTCACGTGATCAGTGCATGATCAGCCACGTGATCAGTGCATGATAGCCACGTGATCAGTGCATGATAGCCACGTGATCAGTGCATGATCAGTCATGTGATACGTGTGTGATCAGCCACGTGATCAGTGCATGATATCCACGTGATCAGTGCATGACAGCCACGTGATCAGTGCATGAAGCCACGTGATCAGTGCATGATCAGTCACGTGATCAGTGTGTGATCAGCCACGTGATCAGTGCATGATGAGCCACGTGATCAGTGCATGATCAATTACGTGATCAGTGCATGATCAGTCACGTGACCAGTACATGGTTGCTACGTGATCGTGCATGATCAGCCACGTGAGCAGAGCATGATAGCCACGTGATCAGTGCATGATCAGTCACGTGATCAGTACATGATCAGTCACGTGAACAGTGCATGATCATTTACGTGATCTTTGCATGATCAGTCACGTGCCAGTATATGGTTGCTACGTGATCATTGCATGACGAGCCACGTGAGCAGTGCATGATAGCCACGTGATGTGTGCATGAGTTACGTGAGCAGAGTATGATCAGCCACGTGATCAGTGCATGAGTGCCACGTGATCAGTGCATGATATGTCACGTGACAGGTGTGTGATCAGCCACGTGAACAGTGCATGTTCAGCCACGTGATCAGTGCATGATAGCCACGTGATCAGTGCATGATCAGTTACGTGAGCAGTGTATGATCAGCCACGTGATCAGTGCATGGTCAGACACGTGAACAGTGTATGATCAGCCACGTGATCAGTGCATGATATCCAAGTGATCAGTGCATGATCATCACGTGATCAGTGTATGATCAGCCACGTGAACAGTGCATGCTCAGTCACGTGATCAGGGCCTGCTGAGCTGCGTGATTACTGTCTGCTCATCTGCTTGACAATTGCCAGCTGAGCTGCACGATTCCTGCCTGTCATCTGCTTGACAATTGCCAGCTGTGCTGCGTAATTCCTGCCTGCTCAGCTGCTTGATTATTGCCAGCTGAGCAGCATGATTCCTCACACCTGAGTTCCATGATTATTGCCTGCTGACTGTTTGATTCGTGCCTACTCAGCTCTTTGTTTATTGCCTCCAGAGGCACATGATCAGTGTATGATAGCAAACATGATCAGCGCATGATCAGTCACATGATCAGCGCCATTAAGTCACGTGATCACTACATGATAGTCATGTGATCAGTCCATGCTCAGTCACGGTATCAGTGCATGATCAGCCACGTGATCAGTGCATGATCAGCCACGTGATCAGTGCATGATAGCCACGTGATCAGTGCATGATCAGTCACGTGATCAGTGCATGATCAGTCACGTGATCAGTGCATGATCAGCCACGTGATCAGTGCATGATAGCCACGTGATCAGTGCATGATCAGTCACGTGATCGTGTATGATCAGCCACGTGATCAGTGCATGATAGCCACGTGATCAGTGCATGATCAGCCACGTGATCAGTGCATGATAGCCACGTGATCAGTGCATGATCAGTCACGTGATCATGTGTGATCAGCCACGTGATCAGTGCATGATAGCCACGTGATCAGTGCATGATCAGTCACGTGATCAGTGCATGATCAGTCACGTGATCAGTGCATGATAGCTACGTGATCGTGCATGATCAGCCACGTGATCAGTGCATGATAGCCACGTGATCAGTGCATGATCAGTCACGTGATCAGTGCATGATCAGTCACGTGATCAGTGCATGATCAGCCACGTGATCAGTGCATGATCAGTCACGTGACCAGTGCATGGTTGCTACGTGATCATTGCATGATCAGCCACGTGATCAGTGCATGATAGCCACGTGATCAGTGCATGATCAGTCACGTGATCAGTGCATGATCAGTCACGTGATCAGTGCATGATCAGCCACGTGATCAGTGCATGATCAGCCACGTGATCAGTGCATGATCAGCCACGTGATCAGTGCATGATAGCCACGTGATCAGTGCATGATCAGTCACGTGATCAGTGCATGATCAGCCACGTGATCAGTGCATGATCAGTCACGTGATCAGTGCATGATCAGCCACGTGATCAGTGCATGATCAGTCACGTGATCAGTGCATGATCAGCCACGTGACATGATCAGCCACGTGATCAGTGCATGATCAGTCACGTGATCAGTGCATGATCAGTCACGTGATCAGTGCATGATCAGCTGCGTGATCAGTGCATGATCAGCCACGTGATCAGTGCATGATCAGCCACGTGATCAGTGCATGATCAGTCACGTGACCAGTGCATGGTAGCTACGTGATCAGTGCATGATCAGCCACGTGATCAGTGCATGATCAGCCACGTGATCAGTGCATGATCAGTCACGTGATCAGTGCATGATCAGTCACGTGATCAGTGCATGATCATTACGTGATCAGTGCATGATCAGTCACGTGACCAGTATATGGTAGCTACGTGATCATTCCATGACGAGCCACGTGAGCAGTGCATGATAGCCACGTGATGTGTGCATGATGAGTTACGTGAGCAGAGTATGATCAGCCACGTGATCAGTGCATGAGTGCCACGTGATCAGTGCATGATATGTCACGTGACAGGTGTGTGATCAGCCACGTGAACAGTGCATGTTCAGCCACGTGATCAGTGCATGATAGCCACGTGATCAGTGCATGATCAGTTACGTGAGCAGTGTATGATCAGCCACGTGATCAGTGCATGGTCAGACACGTGAACAGTGTATGATCAGCCACGTGATCAGTGCATGATATCCAAGTGATCAGTGCATGATCATCACGTGATCAGTGTATGATCAGCCACGTGAACAGTGCATGCTCAGTCACGTGATCTGGGCCTGCTGAGCTGCGTGATTACTGTCTGCTCATCTGCTTGACAATTGCCAGCTGAGCTGCACGATTCCTGCCTGTCATCTGCTTGACAATTGCCAGCTGTGCTGCGTAATTCCTGCCTGCTCAGCTGCTTGATTATTGCCAGCTGAGCAGCATGATTCCTCACACCTGAGTTCCATGATTATTGCCTGCTGACTGTTTGATTCGTGCCTACTCAGCTCTTTGTTTATTGCCTCCAGAGGCACATGATCAGTGTATGATAGCAAACATGATCAGCGCATGATCAGTCACATGATCAGCGCCATTAAGTCACGTGATCACTACATGATAGTCATGTGATCAGTCCATGCTCAGTCACGGTATCAGTGCATGATCAGCCACGTGATCAGTGCATGATCTGTCACATGATTAGTGTATGATCATCCACGTGATCAGTGCATGGGCAGTCATGTGATCAGTGCATGATATAGACGTGATCAGTGCATGATCAGTCTCGTGATCAGTGCATGATAGCCACGTGATCAGTGCATGATCAGTCACCTGATGGGTGTATGATCATTCACGTGACCTGTACATGGTAGCTACATGATCATTGCATGATCAGCCACGTGAGTAGTGCATGATAGCCACGTGATCACTGCATGATCAGTCACGTGATCAGTGCATGATCAGTCATGTGACCAGTACATGGTAGCTGCGTGATCATGGCATGATCAGCCACGTGAGCAGTGCATGATAGCCACGTGATCAGTGCATGATCAGACACGTGATCAGTGCATGATCAGTCACGTGATCAGTGCATGATCAGCCACGTGATCAGTGCATGATCAGGCACGTGATCAGTGTATGTCAGCCACGTGATCAGTGCATGATAGCCACGTGATCAGTGCATGATCAGTCACGTGATCAGTGTGATCAGCCACGTGATCAGTGCATGATAGCCACGTGATCAGTGCATGATCAGTCACGTGATCAGTGCATGATCAGTCACGTGATCAGTGCATGATCAGCCACGTGATCAGTGCATGATCAGCCACGTGATCAGTGCATGATCAATTACGTGATCAGTGCATGATCAGTCACGTGATCAGTGCATGGTAGCTACGTGATCATTGCATGATCAGCCACGTGATCAGTGCATGATAGCCACGTGATCAGTGCATGATCAGCCACGTGATCAGTGCATGATCAGTCATGTGATACGTGTGTGATCAGCCACGTGATCAGTGCATGATATCCACGTGATCAGTGCATGATCAGCCACGTGATCAGTGCATGAGCCACGTGATCAGTGCATGATCAGTCACGTGATCATGTGTGATCAGCCACGTGATCAGTGCATGATGAGCCACGTGATCAGTGCATGATCAATTACGTGATCAGTGCATGATCAGTCACGTGATCAGTACATGGTTGCTACGTGATCGTTGCATGATCAGCCACGTGAGCAGTGCATGATAGCCACGTGATCAGTGCATGATCAGTCACGTGATCAGTGCATGATCAGTCACGTGATCAGTGCATGATCATTACGTGATCAGTGCATGATCAGTCACGTGATCAGTATATGGTAGCTACGTGATCATTGCATGATCAGCCACGTGATCAGTGCATGATAGCCACGTGATCAGTGCATGAGTCACGTGATCAGTGTATGATCAGCCACGTGATCAGTGCATGAGTGCCACGTGATCAGTGCATGATAGTCACGTGACAGTGTGTGATCAGCCACGTGATCAGTGCATGATCAGCCACGTGATCAGTGCATGATCAGCCACGTGATCAGTGCATGATCAGTCACGTGATCAGTGCATGATCAGCCACGTGATCAGTGCATGATCAGCCACGTGATCAGTGCATGATCAGTCACGTGATCAGTGCATGATCAGTCACGTGATCAGTGCATGATCATTTACGTGATCAGTGCATGATCAGTCACGTGCCAGTATATGGTAGCTACGTGATCATTCCATGACAGCCACGTGAGCAGTGCATGATAGCCACGTGATGTGTGCATGAGTTACGTGAGCAGAGTATGATCAGCCACGTGATCAGTGCATGAGTGCCACGTGATCAGTGCATGATATGTCACGTGACAGTGTGTGATCAGCCACGTGAACAGTGCATGTTCAGCCACGTGATCAGTGCATGATAGCCACGTGATCAGTGCATGATCAGTTACGTGAGCAGTGTATGATCAGCCACGTGATCAGTGCATGGTCAGACACGTGAACAGTGTATGATCAGCCACGTGATCAGTGCATGATATCCAAGTGATCAGTGCATGATCATCACGTGATCAGTGTATGATCAGCCACGTGAACAGTGCATGCTCAGTCACGTGATCAGGGCCTGCTGAGCTGCGTGATTACTGTCTGCTCATCTGCTTGACAATTGCCAGCTGAGCTGCACGATTCCTGCCTGTCATCTGCTTGACAATTGCCAGCTGTGCTGCGTAATTCCTGCCTGCTCAGCTGCTTGATTATTGCCAGCTGAGCAGCATGATTCCTCACACCTGAGTTCCATGATTATTGCCTGCTGACTGTTTGATTCGTGCCTACTCAGCTCTTTGTTTATTGCCTCCAGAGGCACATGATCAGTGTATGATAGCAAACATGATCAGCGCATGATCAGTCACATGATCAGCGCCATTAAGTCACGTGATCACTACATGATAGTCATGTGATCAGTCCATGCTCAGTCACGGTATCAGTGCATGATCAGCCACGTGATCAGTGCATGATCTGTCACAGATTAGTGTATGATCATCCACGTGATCAGTGCATGGGCAGTCATGTGATCAGTGCATGATATAGACGTGATCAGTGCATGATCAGTCACGTGATCAGTGCATGATCAGCCACGTGATCAGTGCATGATCAGCCACGTGATCAGTGCATGATAGCCACGTGATCAGTGCATGATCAGTCACGTGATCAGTGCATGATCAGCCACGTGTCAGTGCATGATCAGCCACGTGATCAGTGCATGATCATCACGTGATCAGTGCATGATCAGTCACGTGACCAGTACATGGTAGCTACGTGATCATTGCATGATCAGCCACGTGATCAGTGCATGATAGCCACGTGATCAGTGCATGATCAGTCACGTGATCAGTGCATGATCAGTCACGTGATCAGTGCATGATCAGCCACGTGATCAGTGCATGATCAGCCACGTGATCAGTGCATGATAGCCACGTGATCAGTGCATGATCAGCCACGTGATCAGTGCATGATCAGACACGTGATCAGTGTATGATCAGCCACGTGATCAGTGCATGATATCACGTGATCAGTGCATGATCATCACGTGATCAGTGTATGATCAGCCACGTGAACAGTGCATGCTCAGTCACGTGATCAGGGCCTGCTGAGCTGCGTGATTACTGTCTGCTCATCTGCTTGACAATTGCCAGCTGAGCTGCACGATTCCTGCCTGTCATCTGCTTGACAATTGCCAGCTGTGCTGCGTAATTCCTGCCTGCTCAGCTGCTTGATTATTGCCAGCTGAGCAGCATGATTCCTCACACCTGAGTTCCATGATTATTGCCTGCTGACTGTTTGATTCGTGCCTACTCAGCTCTTTGTTTATTGCCTCCAGAGGCACATGATCAGTGTATGATAGCAAACATGATCAGTGCATGATCAGTCACATGATCAGCGCCATTAAGTCACGTGATCACTACATGATAGTCATGTGATCAGTCCATGCTCAGTCACGGTATCAGTGCATGATCAGCCACGTGATCAGTGCATGATCTGTCACATGATTAGTGTATGATCATCCACGTGATCAGTGCATGGGCAGTCATGTGATCAGTGCATGATATAGACGTGATCAGTGCATGATCAGTCACGTGATCAGTGCATGATCAGCCACGTGATCAGTGCATGATCAGCCACGTGATCAGTGCATGATAGCCACGTGATCAGTGCATGATCAGTCACGTGATCAGTGCATGATCAGCCACGTGTCAGTGCATGATCAGCCACGTGATCAGTGCATGATCATCACGTGATCAGTGCATGATCAGTCACGTGACCAGTACATGGTAGCTACGTGATCAGTGCATGATCAGCCACGTGATAGTGCATGATAGCCACGTGATCAGTGCATGATCAGTCACGTGATCAGTGCATGATCAGTCACGTGATCAGTGCATGATCAGGCACGTGATCAGTGCATGATCAGCCACGTGATCAGTGCATGATAGCCACGTGATCAGTGCATGATCAGTCACGTGATCAGTGCATGATCAGTCACGTGATCAGTGCATGATCAGTCACGTGATCAGTGCATGATCAGTCACGTGATCAGTGCATGATCAGCCACGTGATCAGTGCATGATCAGCCACGTGATCAGTGCATGATCAGCCACGTGATCAGTGCATGATCAGTCACGTGATCAGTGCATGATCAGTCACGTGATCAGTGCATGATCAGTCACGTGACCAGTACATGGTAGCTACGTGATCATTGCATGATCAGCCACGTGAGCAGTGCATGATAGCCACGTGATCAGTGCATGATCAGTCACGTGATCAGTGCATGATCAGTCACGTGATCAGTGCATGGTAGCTGCGTGATCAGTGCATGATCAGCCACGTGATCAGTGCATGATAGCCACGTGATCAGTGCATGATCAGCCACGTGATCAGTGCATGATCAGTCACGTGATCAGTGCATGATCAGCCACGTGATCAGTGCATGATCAGCCACGTGATCAGTGCATGTCAGCCACGTGATCAGTGCATGATCAGCCACGTGATCAGTGCATGATCAGTCACGTGATCAGTGCATGATCAGTCACGTGATCAGTGTATGATCAGCCACGTGAACAGTGCATGCTCAGTCACGTGATCAGGGCCTGCTGAGCTGCGTGATTACTGTCTGCTCATCTGCTTGACAATTGCCAGCTGAGCTGCACGATTCCTGCCTGTCATCTGCTTGACAATTGCCAGCTGTGCTGCGTAATTCCTGCCTGCTCAGCTGCTTGATTATTGCCAGCTGAGCAGCATGATTTCTCACAGCTGAGTTCCATGATTATTGCCTGCTGACTGATTCGTGCCTACTCAGCTCTTTGTTCATTGCCTCCAGAGGCACATGATCAGTGTATGATACCAAACATGATCAGCACATGATCAGTCACATGATCAGTGCATGATAAGCCACGTGATCAGTGCATGATCAGTCATGTGATCAGTGCATGATCAGTCACGTGATCAGTGCATGATAGCCACGTGATCAGTGCATGATCAGTCACGTGATCAGTGCATGATCAGTCACGTGATCAGTGCATGATCAGCCACGTGATCAGTGCATGATCAGTCACGTGATCAGTGCATGATCAGCCACGTGATCAGTGCATGATAGCCACGTGATCAGTGCATGATCAGTCACGTGATCAGTGCATGATCAGTCACGTGATAGTGCATGATCAGCCACGTGATCAGTGCATGATCAGCCACGTGATCAGTGCATGATAGCCACGTGATCAGTGCATGATAGTCACGTGATCAGTGCATGATCAGTCATGTGATCGTGTGTGATCAGCCACGTGATCAGTGCATGAGCCACGTGATCAGTGCATGATCAGTCACGTGATCAGTGCATGATCAGTCACGTGATCAGTGCATGATAGCTACGTGATCAGTGCATGATCAGCCACGTGATCAGTGCATGATAGCCACGTGATCAGTGCATGATCAGTCACGTGATCATGTGTGATCAGCCACGTGATCAGTGCATGATCAGCCACGTGATCAGTGCATGATCAATTACGTGATCAGTGCATGATCAGTCACGTGATCAGTACATGGTAGCTACGTGATCATTGCATGATCAGCCACGTGATCAGTGCATGATAGCCACGTGATCAGTGCATGATCAGTCACGTGATCAGTGCATGATCAGTCACGTGATCAGTGCATGATCATTCACGTGATCAGTGCATGATCAGTCACGTGACCAGTATATGGTAGCTACGTGATCATTGCATGACAGCCACGTGAGCAGTGCATGATAGCCACGTGATCAGTGCATGATCAGTCACGTGATCAGTGTATGATCAGCCACGTGATCAGTGCATGATGCCACGTGATCAGTGCATGATAGTCACGTGACAGTGTGTGATCAGCCACGTGATCAGTGCATGATCAGCCACGTGATCAGTGCATGATAGCCACGTGATCAGTGCATGATCAGTTACGTGAGCAGTGTATGATCAGCCACGTGATCAGTGCATGATCAGTCACGTGATCAGTGCATGATCAGTCACGTGACAGTGCATGATAGCCACGTGATCAGTGCATGATCAGCCACGTGATCAGTGCATGATAGCCACGTGATCAGTGCATGATCAGTCACGTGATCAGTGCATGATCAGCCACGTGATCAGTGCATGATCAGACACGTGATCAGTGTATGATCAGCCACGTGATCAGTGCATGATAGCCACGTGATCAGTGCATGATCATCACGTGATCAGTGTATGATCAGCCACGTGAACAGTGCATGCTCAGTCACGTGATCAGGGCCTGCTGAGCTGCGTGATTACTGTCTGCTCATCTGCTTGACAATTGCCAGCTGAGCTGCATGATTCCTGCCTGTCATCTGCTTGACAATTGCCAGCTGTGCTGCGTAATTCCTGCCTGCTCAGCTGCTTGATTATTGCCAGCTGAGCAGCATGATTCCTCACACCTGAGTTCCATGATTATTGCCTGCTGACTGTTTGATTCGTGCCTACTCAGCTCTTTGTTTATTGCCTCCAGAGGCACATGATCAGTGTATGATAGCAAACATGATCAGCGCATGATCAGTCACATGATCAGCGCCATTAAGTCACGTGATCACTACATGATAGTCATGTGATCAGTCCATGCTCAGTCACGGTATCAGTGCATGATCAGCCACGTGATCAGTGCATGATCAGCCACGTGATCAGTGCATGATAGCCATGTGATCAGTGCATGATCAGTCACGTGATCAGTGCATGATCAGGCAGGTGATCAGTGCATGATCAGCCACGTGATCAGTGCATGATCAGTCACCTGATGGGTGTATGATCAGTCACGTGACAGTACATGGTAGCTACATGATCATTGCATGATCAGCCACGTGAGTAGTGCATGATAGCCACGTGATCAGTGCATGATCAGTCACGTGATCAGTGCATGATCAGTCATGTGATCAGTGCATGATCAGTCACGTGATCAGTGCATGATCAGCCACGTGATCAGTGCATGATCAGCCACGTGATCAGTGCATGATCAGCCACGTGATCAGTGCATGATCAGCCACGTGATCAGTGCATGATCAGTCACGTGATCAGTGCATGATCAGTCACGTGATCAGTGCATGATCAGTCACGTGATCAGTACATGATAGCTACGTGATCAGTGCATGATCAGCCACGTGATCAGTGCATGATAGCCACGTGATCAGTGCATGATCAGTCACGTGATCAGTGCATGATCAGTCACGTGACCAGTACATGGTAGCTGCGTGATCAGTGCATGATCAGCCACGTGATCAGTGCATGATAGCCACGTGATCAGTGCATGATCAGCCACGTGATCAGTGCATGATCAGTCACGTGATCAGTGCATGATCAGCCACGTGATCAGTGCATGATCAGCCACGTGATCAGTGCATGATCAGCCACGTGATCAGTGCATGATAGCCACGTGATCAGTGCATGATCAGTCACGTGATCAGTGCATGATCAGTCACGTGATCAGTGTATGATCAGCCACGTGAACAGTGCATGCTCAGTCACGTGATCAGGGCCTGCTGAGCTGCGTGATTACTGTCTGCTCATCTGCTTGACAATTGCCAGCTGAGCTGCACGATTCCTGCCTGTCATCTGCTTGACAATTGCCAGCTGTGCTGCGTAATTCCTGCCTGCTCATCTGCTTGATTATTGCCAGCTGAGCAGCATGATTTCTCAGAGCTGAGTTCCATGATTATAGCCTGCTGACTGATTCGTGCCTACTCAGCTCTTTGTTCATTGCCTCCAGAGGCACATGATCAGTGTATGACACCAAACATGATCAGCACATGATCAGTCACATGATCAGTGCATGATAAGCCACGTGATCAGTGCATGATCAGTCATGTGATCAGTGCATGATCAGTCACGTGATCAGTGCATGGTAGCTGCGTGATCATGCATGATCAGCCACGTGATCAGTGCATGATAGCCACGTGATCAGTGCATGATAGCCACGTGATCAGTGCATGATAGTCACGTGATCAGTGCATGATCAGTCACGTGATCATGTGTGATCAGCCACGTGATCAGTGCATGATCAGCCACGTGATCAGTGCATGATCAGTCACGTGATCAGTGCATGATCAGTCACGTGACCAGTACATGGTAGCTACGTGATCATTGCATGATCAGCCACGTGATCAGTGCATGATAGCCACGTGATCAGTGCATGATCAGTCACGTGATCAGTGCATGATCAGCCACGTGATCAGTGCATGATGCCACGTGATCAGTGCATGATAGTCACGTGATCAGTGTGATCAGCCACGTGATCAGTGCATGATCAGTCACGTGATCAGTGCATGATCAGTCACGTGATCAGTGCATGATCAGTCACGTGATCAGTGCATGATCAGTCACGTGATCAGTGCATGATCAGTCACGTGATCAGTGCATGATAGCTACGTGATCAGTGCATGATCAGCCACGTGATCAGTGCATGATAGCCACGTGATCAGTGCATGATAGCCACGTGATCAGTGCATGATCAGTCACGTGATCGTGTGTGATCAGCCACGTGATCAGTGCATGATATCCACGTGATCAGTGCATGATAGCCACGTGATCAGTGCATGATCAGTCACGTGATCAGTGCATGATCAGTCACGTGATACGTGTGTGATCAGCCACGTGATCAGTGCATGATGAGCCACGTGATCAGTGCATGATCAATTACGTGATCAGTGCATGATCAGTCACGTGATCAGTGCATGATAGCCACGTGATCAGTGCATGATCAGCCACGTGATCAGTGCATGATAGCCACGTGATCAGTGCATGATAGCCACGTGATCAGTGCATGATCAGCCACGTGATCAGTGCATGATCAGTCACGTGATCAGTGTGATCAGCCACGTGATCAGTGCATGATCAGCCACGTGATCAGTGCATGATCAATTACGTGATCAGTGCATGATCAGTCACGTGACCAGTACATGGTAGCTACGTGATCATTCCATGACAGCCACGTGAGCAGTGCATGATAGCCACGTGATGTGTGCATGATCAGTTACGTGAGCAGAGTATGATCAGCCACGTGATCAGTGCATGAGTGCCACGTGATCAGTGCATGATATGTCACGTGACAGGTGTGTGATCAGCCACGTGAACAGTGCATGTTCAGCCACGTGATCAGTGCATGATCAGTTACGTGAGCAGTGTATGATCAGCCACGTGATCAGTGCATGGTCAGACACGTGAACAGTGTATGATCAGCCACGTGATCAGTGCATGATATCCAAGTGATCAGTGCATGATCATCACGTGATCAGTGTATGATCAGCCACGTGAACAGTGCATGCTCAGTCACGTGATCAGGGCCTGCTGAGCTGCGTGATTACTGTCTGCTCATCTGCTTGACAATTGCCAGCTGAGCTGCACGATTCCTGCCTGTCATCTGCTTGACAATTGCCAGCTGTGCTGCGTAATTCCTGCCTGCTCAGCTGCTTGATTATTGCCAGCTGAGCAGCATGATTCCTCACACCTGAGTTCCATGATTATTGCCTGCTGACTGTTTGATTCGTGCCTACTCAGCTCTTTGTTTATTGCCTCCAGAGGCACATGATCAGTGTATGATAGCAAACATGATCAGCGCATGATCAGTCACATGATCAGCGCCATTAAGTCACGTGATCACTACATGATAGTCATGTGATCAGTCCATGCTCAGTCACGGTATCAGTGCATGATCAGCCACGTGATCAGTGCATGATCAGCCACGTGATCAGTTCATGATAGCCATGTGATCAGTGCATGATCAGTCACGTGATCAGTGCATGATCAGTCACGTGATCAGTGCATGATCAGCCACGTGATCAGTGCATGATCAGTCACCTGATGGGTGTATGATCAGTCACGTGACCAGTACATGGTAGCTACGTGATCATTGCATGATCAGCCACGTGAGTAGTGCATGATAGCCACGTGATCAGTGCATGATCAGTCACGTGATCAGTGCATGATCAGTCATGTGATAGTGCATGATCAGGCACGTGATCAGTGCATGATCAGCCACGTGATCAGTGCATGATAGCCACGTGATCAGTGCATGATCAGTCACGTGATCAGTGCATGATCAGTCACGTGATCAGTGCATGATCAGCCACGTGATCAGTGCATGATCAGCCACGTGATCAGTGCATGATCAGCCACGTGATCAGTGCATGATCAGTCACGTGATCAGTGCATGATCAGTCACGTGATCAGTGCATGATAGCTACGTGATCAGTGCATGATCAGCCACGTGATCAGTGCATGATAGCCACGTGATCAGTGCATGATCAGTCACGTGATCAGTGCATGATCAGTCACGTGACCAGTGCATGGTAGCTGCGTGATCATGCATGATCAGCCACGTGATCAGTGCATGATAGCCACGTGATCAGTGCATGATCAGCCACGTGATCAGTGCATGATCAGTCACGTGATCAGTGCATGATCAGCCACGTGATCAGTGCATGATCAGCCACGTGATCAGTGCATGATAGCCACGTGATCAGTGCATGATCAGTCACGTGATCAGTGCATGATCAGTCACGTGATCAGTGCATGATCAGCCACGTGATCAGTGCATGATCAGCCACGTGATCAGTGCATGATCAATTACGTGATCAGTGCATGATCAGTCACGTGACCAGTATATGGTAGCTACGTGATCATTGCATGATCAGCCACGTGATCAGTGCATGATAGCCACGTGATGTGCATGATCAGTCACGTGAGCAGAGTATGATCAGCCACGTGATCAGTGCATGAGTGCCACGTGATCAGTGCATGATATGTCACGTGACAGTGTGTGATCAGCCACGTGATCAGTGCATGATCAGCCACGTGATCAGTGCATGATCAGTTACGTGAGCAGTGTATGATCAGCCACGTGATCAGTGCATGGTCAGACACGTGAACAGTGTATGATCAGCCACGTGATCAGTGCATGATATCCAAGTGATCAGTGCATGATCATCACGTGATCAGTGTATGATCAGCCACGTGAACAGTGCATGCTCAGTCACGTGATCAGGGCCTGCTGAGCTGCGTGATTACTGTCTGCTCATCTGCTTGACAATTGCCAGCTGAGCTGCATGATTCCTGCCTGTCATCTGCTTGACAATTGCCAGCTGTGCTGCGTAATTCCTGCCTGCTCAGCTGCTTGATTATTGCCAGCTGAGCAGCATGATTCCTCACAGCTGAGTTCCATGATTATTGCCTGCTGACTGTTTGATTCGTGCCTACTCAGCTCTTTGTTTATTGCCTCCAGAGGCACATGATCAGTGTATGATAGCAAACATGATCAGCGCATGATCAGTCACATGATCAGCGCCATTAAGTCACGTGATCACTACATGATAGTCATGTGATCAGTCCATGCTCAGTCACGGTATCAGTGCATGATCAGCCACGTGATCAGTGCATGATCAGCCACGTGATCAGTGCATGATAGCCACGTGATCAGTGCATGATCAGTCACGTGATCAGTGCATGATCAGTCACGTGATCAGTGCATGATCAGCCACGTGATCAGTGCATGATCAGTCACCTGATGGGTGTATGATCAGTCACGTGACCAGTACATGGTAGCTACGTGATCATTGCATGATCAGCCACGTGAGTAGTGCATGATAGCCACGTGATCAGTGCATGATCAGTCACGTGATCAGTGCATGATCAGTCATGTGATAGTGCATGATCAGGCACGTGATCAGTGCATGATCAGCCACGTGATCAGTGCATGATAGCCACGTGATCAGTGCATGATCAGTCACGTGATCAGTGCATGATCAGTCACGTGATCAGTGCATGATCAGCCACGTGATCAGTGCATGATCAGCCACGTGATCAGTGCATGATCAGCCACGTGATCAGTGCATGATCAGTCACGTGATCAGTGCATGATCAGTCACGTGATCAGTGCATGATAGCTACGTGATCAGTGCATGATCAGCCACGTGATCAGTGCATGATAGCCACGTGATCAGTGCATGATCAGTCACGTGATCAGTGCATGATCAGTCACGTGATCAGTGCATGATAGCTGCGTGATCATGCATGATCAGCCACGTGATCAGTGCATGATAGCCACGTGATCAGTGCATGATCAGTCACGTGATCAGTGCATGATCAGTCACGTGATCAGTGCATGATCAGCCACGTGATCAGTGCATGATCAGCCACGTGATCAGTGCATGATAGCCACGTGATCAGTGCATGATCAGTCACGTGATCAGTGCATGATCAGTCACGTGATCAGTGCATGATCAGCCACGTGATCAGTGCATGATCAGCCACGTGATCAGTGCATGATCAATTACGTGATCAGTGCATGATCAGTCACGTGACCAGTGCATGGTAGCTACGTGATCATTGCATGATCAGCCACGTGATCAGTGCATGATAGCCACGTGATCAGTGCATGATCAGCACGTGATCAGTGCATGATCAGTCACGTGATCAGTGCATGATCAGTCACGTGATCAGTGCATGATCATCCACGTGATCAGTGCATGTCAGTCATGTGATCAGTGCATGATAGCCCGTGATCAGTGCATGATCAGTCCCGTGATCAGTGCATGATCAGCCACGTGATCAGTGCATGATAGCCACGTGATCAGTGCATGATCAGTCACGTGATCAGTGCATGATCAGTCACGTGATCAGTGCATGATCAGCCACGTGATCAGTGCATGATCAGCCACGTGATCAGTGCATGATCAGCCACGTGATCAGTGCATGATCAGTCACGTGATCAGTGCATGATAGCCACGTGATCAGTGCATGATCAGCCACGTGATCAGTGCATGATAGCCACGTGATCAGTGCATGATAGCCACGTGATCAGTGCATGATCAGTCACGTGATACGTGTGTGATCAGCCACGTGATCAGTGCATGATGAGCCACGTGATCAGTGCAGGATCAATTACGTGATCAGTGCATGATCAGTCACGTGACCAGTACATGGTTGCTACGTGATCGTTGCATGATCAGCCACGTGAGCAGAGCATGATAGCCACGTGATCAGTGCATGATCAGTCACGTGATCAGTACATGATCAGTCACGTGAACAGTGCATGATCATTTACGTGATCTGTGCATGATCAGTCACGTGACCAGTATATGGTAGCTACGTGATCATTCCATGATCAGCCACGTGAGCAGTGCATGATAGCCACGTGATGTGTGCATGATCAGTTACGTGAGCAGAGTATGATCAGCCACGTGATCAGTGCATGAGTGCCACGTGATCAGTGCATGATATGTCACGTGACAGGTGTGTGATCAGCCACGTGAACAGTGCATGTTCAGCCACGTGATCAGTGCATGATCAGTTACGTGAGCAGTGTATGATCAGCCACGTGATCAGTGCATGGTCAGACACGTGAACAGTGTATGATCAGCCACGTGATCAGTGCATGATATCCAAGTGATCAGTGCATGATCATCACGTGATCAGTGTATGATCAGCCACGTGAACAGTGCATGCTCAGTCACGTGATCAGGGCCTGCTGAGCTGCGTGATTACTGTCTGCTCATCTGCTTGACAATTGCCAGCTGAGCTGCACGATTCCTGCCTGTCATCTGCTTGACAATTGCCAGCTGTGCTGCGTAATTCCTGCCTGCTCAGCTGCTTGATTATTGCCAGCTGAGCAGCATGATTCCTCACACCTGAGTTCCATGATTATTGCCTGCTGACTGTTTGATTCGTGCCTACTCAGCTCTTTGTTTATTGCCTCCAGAGGCACATGATCAGTGTATGATAGCAAACATGATCAGCGCATGATCAGTCACATGATCAGCGCCATTAAGTCACGTGATCACTACATGATAGTCATGTGATCAGTCCATGCTCAGTCACGGTATCAGTGCATGATCAGCCACGTGATCAGTGCATGATCTGTCACATGATTAGTGTATGATCATCCACGTGATCAGTGCATGGGCAGTCATGTGATCAGTGCATGATATAGACGTGATCAGTGCATGATCAGTCTCGTGATCAGTGCATGATAGCCACGTGATCAGTGCATGATCAGTCACCTGATGGGTGTATGATCATTCACGTGACCTGTACATGGTAGCTACATGATCATTGCATGATCAGCCACGTGAGTAGTGCATGATAGCCACGTGATCACTGCATGATCAGTCACGTGATCAGTGCATGATCAGTCATGTGACCAGTACATGGTAGCTGCGTGATCATGGCATGATCAGCCACGTGAGCAGTGCATGATAGCCACGTGATCAGTGCATGATCAGTCACGTGATCAGTGCATGATCAGTCACGTGATCAGTGCATGATCAGCCACGTGATCAGTGCATGATCAGCCACGTGATCAGTGCATGATAGCCACGTGATCAGTGCATGATCAGTCACGTGATCAGTGCATGATCAGTCACGTGATCAGTGCATGATCAGTCACGTGATCAGTGCATGATCAGTCACGTGACCAGTGCATGGTAGCTACGTGATCATTGCATGATCAGCCACGTGATCAGTGCATGATAGCCACGTGATCAGTGCATGATCAGTCACGTGATCAGTGCATGATCAGTCACGTGATCAGTGCATGATCAGCCACGTGATCAGTGCATGATCAGTCACGTGATCAGTGCATGGTTGCTACGTGATCAGTGCATGATCAGCCACGTGATCAGTGCATGATAGCCACGTGATCAGTGCATGATCAGCCACGTGATCAGTGCATGATCAGTCACGTGATCAGTGCATGATCAGCCACGTGATCAGTGCATGATCAGTCACGTGATCAGTGCATGATCATTTACGTGATCAGTGCATGATCAGTCACGTGACCAGTATATGGTTGCTACGTGATCATTCCATGACGAGCCACGTGAGCAGTGCATGATAGCCACGTGATGTGTGCATGAGTTACGTGAGCAGAGTATGATCAGCCACGTGATCAGTGCATGAGTGCCACGTGATCAGTGCATGATATGTCACGTGACAGGTGTGTGATCAGCCACGTGAACAGTGCATGTTCAGCCACGTGATCAGTGCATGATAGCCACGTGATCAGTGCATGATCAGTTACGTGAGCAGTGTATGATCAGCCACGTGATCAGTGCATGGTCAGACACGTGAACAGTGTATGATCAGCCACGTGATCAGTGCATGATATCCAAGTGATCAGTGCATGATCATCACGTGATCAGTGTATGATCAGCCACGTGAACAGTGCATGCTCAGTCACGTGATCTGGGCCTGCTGAGCTGCGTGATTACTGTCTGCTCATCTGCTTGACAATTGCCAGCTGAGCTGCACGATTCCTGCCTGTCATCTGCTTGACAATTGCCAGCTGTGCTGCGTAATTCCTGCCTGCTCAGCTGCTTGATTATTGCCAGCTGAGCAGCATGATTCCTCACACTGAGTTCCATGATTATTGCCTGCTGACTGTTTGATTCGTGCCTACTCAGCTCTTTGTTTATTGCCTCCAGAGGCACATGATCAGTGTATGATAGCAAACATGATCAGCGCATGATCAGTCACATGATCAGCGCCATTAAGTCACGTGATCACTACATGATAGTCATGTGATCAGTCCATGCTCAGTCACGGTATCAGTGCATGATCAGCCACGTGATCAGTGCATGATCAGTCATGTGATCAGTGCATGATATAGACGTGATCAGTGCATGATCAGTCACGTGATCAGTGCATGATAGCCACGTGATCAGTGCATGATCAGTCACCTGATGGGTGTATGATCATTCACGTGACCTGTACATGGTAGCTACATGATCATTGCATGATCAGCCACGTGAGTAGTGCATGATAGCCACGTGATCAGTGCATGATCAGTCACGTGATCAGTGCATGATCAGTCATGTGACCAGTACATGGTAGCTGCATGATCATGCATGATCAGCCACGTGAGCAGTGCATGATAGCCACGTGATCAGTGCATGATCAGACACGTGATCAGTGCATGATCAGTCACGTGATCAGTGCATGATCAGCCACGTGATCAGTGCATGATCAGGCACGTGATCAGTGCATGTCAGCCACGTGATCAGTGCATGATAGCCACGTGATCAGTGCATGATCAGTCACGTGATCAGTGCATGATCAGTCACGTGATCAGTGTATGATCAGCCACGTGATCAGTGCATGATCAGCCACGTGATCAGTGCATGATCAATTACGTGATCAGTGCATGATCAGTCACGTGATCAGTACATGGTAGCTACGTGATCATTGCATGATCAGCCACGTGATCAGTGCATGATAGCCACGTGATCAGTGCATGATAGCCACGTGATCAGTGCATGATCAGTCATGTGATACATGTGTGATCAGCCACGTGATCAGTGCATGATAGCCACGTGATCAGTGCATGATCAGCCACGTGATCAGTGCATGAGAGCCACGTGATCAGTGCATGATCAGTCACGTGATCATGTGTGATCAGCCACGTGAGCAGAGCATGATAGCCACGTGATCAGTGCATGATCAGTCACGTGATCAGTACATGATCAGTCACGTGAACAGTGCATGATCATTTACGTGATCTGTGCATGATCAGTCACGTGACCAGTATATGGTAGCTACGTGATCATTCCATGACGAGCCACGTGAGCAGTGCATGATAGCCACGTGATGTGTGCATGATCAGTTACGTGAGCAGTGTATGATCAGCCACGTGATCAGTGCATGAGTGCCACGTGATCAGTGCATGATATGTCACGTGACAGGTGTGTGATCAGCCACGTGAACAGTGCATGTTCAGCCACGTGATCAGTGCATGATAGCCACGTGATCAGTGCATGATCAGTTACGTGAGCAGTGTATGATCAGCCACGTGATCAGTGCATGGTCAGACACGTGAACAGTGTATGATCAGCCACGTGATCAGTGCATGATATCCAAGTGATCAGTGCATGATCATCACGTGATCAGTGTATGATCAGCCACGTGAACAGTGCATGCTCAGTCACGTGATCTGGGCCTGCTGAGCTGCGTGATTACTGTCTGCTCATCTGCTTGACAATTGCCAGCTGAGCTGCACGATTCCTGCCTGTCATCTGCTTGACAATTGCCAGCTGTGCTGCGTAATTCCTGCCTGCTCAGCTGCTTGATTATTGCCAGCTGAGCAGCATGATTCCTCACACCTGAGTTCCATGATTATTGCCTGCTGACTGTTTGATTCGTGCCTACTCAGCTCTTTGTTTATTGCCTCCAGAGGCACATGATCAGTGTATGATAGCAAACATGATCAGCGCATGATCAGTCACATGATCAGCGCCATTAAGTCACGTGATCACTACATGATAGTCATGTGATCAGTCCATGCTCAGTCACGGTATCAGTGCATGATCAGCCACGTGATCAGTGCATGATCTGTCACATGATTAGTGTATGATCATCCACGTGATCAGTGCATGGGCAGTCATGTGATCAGTGCATGATATAGACGTGATCAGTGCATGATCAGTCTCGTGATCAGTGCATGATAGCCACGTGATCAGTGCATGATCAGTCACCTGATGGGTGTATGATCATTCACGTGACCTGTACATGGTAGCTACATGATCATTGCATGATCAGCCACGTGAGTAGTGCATGATAGCCACGTGATCACTGCATGATCAGTCACGTGATCAGTGCATGATCAGTCATGTGACCAGTACATGGTAGCTGCGTGATCATGCATGATCAGCCACGTGAGCAGTGCATGATAGCCACGTGATCAGTGCATGATCAGACACGTGATCAGTGCATGATCAGTCACGTGATCAGTGCATGATCAGCCACGTGATCAGTGCATGATCAGGCACGTGATCAGTGTATGTCAGCCACGTGATCAGTGCATGATAGCCACGTGATCAGTGCATGATCAGTCACGTGATCAGTGCATGATCAGTCACGTGATCAGTGTATGATCAGCCACGTGATCAGTGCATGATCAGCCACGTGATCAGTGCATGATCAATTACGTGATCAGTGCATGATCAGTCACGTGACCAGTACATGGTAGCTACGTGATCATTGCATGATCAGCCACGTGATCAGTGCATGATAGCCACGTGATCAGTGCATGATCACCACGTGATCAGTGCATGATCAGTCACGTGATCAGTGTGATCAGCCACGTGATCAGTGCATGATCAGTCACGTGATCAGTGCATGATCATTACGTGATCAGTGCATGATCAGCCACGTGATCAGTGCATGATAGCCACGTGATCAGTGCATGATCAGTCACGTGATCAGTGCATGATCAGTCACGTGATCAGTGCATGATCATTTACGTGATCAGTGCATGATCAGTCACGTGACCAGTGCATGGTAGCCACGTGATCATTGCATGATCAGCCACGTGAAGTGCATGATAGCCACGTGATCAGTGCATGATCAGTTACGTGAGCAGTGTATGATCAGCCACGTGATCAGTGCATGAGTGCCACGTGATCAGTGCATGATCAGTCACGTGACAGTGCATGATCAGCCACGTGATCAGTGCATGATCAGCCACGTGATCAGTGCATGATAGCCACGTGATCAGTGCATGATCAGTCACGTGATCAGTGTATGATCAGCCACGTGATCAGTGCATGATCAGTCACGTGATCAGTGTATGATCAGCCACGTGATCAGTGCATGATATCCACGTGATCAGTGCATGATCAGTCACGTGATCAGTGCATGATCAGTCACGTGATCAGTGCATGATCAGCCACGTGATCAGTGCATGATAGCCACGTGATCAGTGCATGATCAGTCACGTGATCAGTGCATGATCAGTCACGTGATCAGTGCATGATCAGCCACGTGATCAGTGCATGATCAATTACGTGATCAGTGCATGATCAGTCACGTGACCAGTACATGTAGCTACGTGATCATTGCATGATCAGCCACGTGATCAGTGCATGATAGCCACGTGATCAGTGCATGATCAGTCACGTGATCAGTGCATGATCAGTCACGTGATCAGTGCATGATCAATTACGTGATCAGTGCATGATCAGTCACGTGATCAGTACATGTAGCTACGTGATCAGTGCATGATCAGCCACGTGATCAGTGCATGATAGCCACGTGATCAGTGCATGATCAGTACGTGATCAGTGCATGATCAGCCACGTGATCAGTGCATGATACCACGTGATCAGTGCATGATCAGTCACGTGATCAGTGCATGATCAGCCACGTGATCAGTGCATGATAGCCACGTGATCAGTGCATGATCAGCCACGTGATCAGTGCATGATCAGTCACGTGATCAGTGCATGATCAGCCACGTGATCAGTGCATGATCAGCCACGTGATCAGTGCATGATAGCCACGTGATCAGTGCATGATCAGTCACGTGATCAGTGCATGATCAGTCACGTGATCAGTGCATGATCAGCCACGTGATCAGTGCATGATAGCCACGTGATCAGTGCATGATAGCCACGTGATCAGTGCATGATCAGTCATGTGATACGTGTGTGATCAGCCACGTGATCAGTGCATGATATCCACGTGATCAGTGCATGACAGCCACGTGATCAGTGCATGATAGCCACGTGATCAGTGCATGATCAGTCACGTGATCAGTGTGTGATCAGCCACGTGATCAGTGCATGATGAGCCACGTGATCAGTGCATGATCAATTACGTGATCAGTGCATGATCAGTCACGTGACCAGTACATGGTTGCTACGTGATCGTTGCATGATCAGCCACGTGAGCAGAGCATGATAGCCACGTGATCAGTGCATGATCAGTCACGTGATCAGTACATGATCAGTCACGTGAACAGTGCATGATCATTTACGTGATCTGTGCATGATCAGTCACGTGCCAGTATATGGTAGCTACGTGATCATTCCATGACGAGCCACGTGAGCAGTGCATGATAGCCACGTGATGTGTGCATGAGTTACGTGAGCAGAGTATGATCAGCCACGTGATCAGTGCATGAGTGCCACGTGATCAGTGCATGATATGTCACGTGACAGGTGTGTGATCAGCCACGTGAACAGTGCATGTTCAGCCACGTGATCAGTGCATGATAGCCACGTGATCAGTGCATGATCAGTTACGTGAGCAGTGTATGATCAGCCACGTGATCAGTGCATGGTCAGACACGTGAACAGTGTATGATCAGCCACGTGATCAGTGCATGATATCCAAGTGATCAGTGCATGATCATCACGTGATCAGTGTATGATCAGCCACGTGAACAGTGCATGCTCAGTCACGTGATCAGGGCCTGCTGAGCTGCGTGATTACTGTCTGCTCATCTGCTTGACAATTGCCAGCTGAGCTGCACGATTCCTGCCTGTCATCTGCTTGACAATTGCCAGCTGTGCTGCGTAATTCCTGCCTGCTCAGCTGCTTGATTATTGCCAGCTGAGCAGCATGATTCCTCACACCTGAGTTCCATGATTATTGCCTGCTGACTGTTTGATTCGTGCCTACTCAGCTCTTTGTTTATTGCCTCCAGAGGCACATGATCAGTGTATGATAGCAAACATGATCAGCGCATGATCAGTCACATGATCAGCGCCATTAAGTCACGTGATCACTACATGATAGTCATGTGATCAGTCCATGCTCAGTCACGGTATCAGTGCATGATCAGCCACGTGATCAGTGCATGATCAGCCACGTGATCAGTGCATGATAGCCACGTGATCAGTGCATGATCAGTCACGTGATCAGTGCATGATCAGTCACGTGATCAGTGCATGATCAGCCACGTGATCAGTGCATGATAGCCACGTGATCAGTGCATGATCAGTCACGTGATCAGTGCATGATCAGTCACGTGATCAGTGCATGATCAGGCACGTGATCAGTGCATGATCAGCCACGTGATCAGTGCATGATAGCCACGTGATCAGTGCATGATCAGTCACGTGATCAGTGCATGATCAGTCACGTGATCAGTGCATGATCAGCCACGTGATCAGTGCATGATCAGCCACGTGATCAGTGCATGATCAGCCACGTGATCAGTGCATGATCAGTCACGTGATCAGTGCATGATCAGTCACGTGATCAGTGCATGATAGCTACGTGATCAGTGCATGATCAGCCACGTGATCAGTGCATGATAGCCACGTGATCAGTGCATGATCAGTCACGTGATCAGTGCATGATCAGTCACGTGATCAGTGCATGATAGCTGCGTGATCAGTGCATGATCAGCCACGTGATCAGTGCATGATAGCCACGTGATCAGTGCATGATCAGCCACGTGATCAGTGCATGATCAGCCACGTGATCAGTGCATGATCAGCCACGTGATCAGTGCATGATCAGTCACGTGATCAGTGCATGATCAGTCACGTGATCAGTGTATGATCAGCCACGTGAACAGTGCATGCTCAGTCACGTGATCAGGGCCTGCTGAGCTGCGTGATTACTGTCTGCTCATCTGCTTGACAATTGCCAGCTGAGCTGCACGATTCCTGCCTGTCATCTGCTTGACATTGCCAGCTGTGCTGCGTAATTCCTGCCTGCTCAGCTGCTTGATTATTGCCAGCTGAGCAGCATGATTTCTCAGAGCTGAGTTCCATGATTATTGCCTGCTGACTGATTCGTGCCTACTCAGCTCTTTGTTCATTGCCTCCAGAGGCACATGATCAGTGTATGACACAAACATGATCAGCACATGATCAGTCACATGATCAGTGCATGATAAGCCACGTGATCAGTGCATGATCAGTCACGTGATCAGTGCATGATCAGTCATGTGATCAGTGCATGGTAGCTGCGTGATCAGTGCATGATCAGCCACGTGATCAGTGCATGATAGCCACGTGATCAGTGCATGATCAGTCACGTGATCAGTGCATGATCAGTCACGTGATCAGTGCATGATCAGTCACGTGATCAGTGCATGATCAATTACGTGATCAGTGCATGATCAGTCACGTGATCAGTGCATGATCAGCCACGTGATCAGTGCATGATCAGCCACGTGATCAGTGCATGATCAGTCACGTGATCAGTGCATGATCAGTCACGTGATCAGTGCATGATCAGTCACGTGATCAGTGCATGATCAGCCACGTGATCAGTGCATGATAGCCACGTGATCAGTGCATGATCAGTCACGTGATCAGTGCATGATCAGTCACGTGATCAGTGCATGATCAGCCACGTGATCAGTGCATGATCAGCCACGTGATCAGTGCATGATCAGCCACGTGATCAGTGCATGATCAGCCACGTGATCAGTGCATGATCAGTCACGTGATCAGTGCATGATCAGTCACGTGAACAGTGCATGATCATTTACGTGATCAGTGCATGATCAGTCACGTGACCAGTATATGGTAGCTACGTGATCATTCCATGACGAGCCACGTGAGCAGTGCATGATAGCCACGTGATGTGTGCATGATCAGTTACGTGAGCAGAGTATGATCAGCCACGTGATCAGTGCATGAGTGCCACGTGATCAGTGCATGATATGTCACGTGACAGGTGTGTGATCAGCCACGTGAACAGTGCATGTTCAGCCACGTGATCAGTGCATGATAGCCACGTGATCAGTGCATGATCAGTTACGTGAGCAGTGTATGATCAGCCACGTGATCAGTGCATGGTCAGACACGTGAACAGTGTATGATCAGCCACGTGATCAGTGCATGATATCCAAGTGATCAGTGCATGATCAATCACGTGATCAGTGTATGATCAGCCACGTGAACAGTGCATGCTCAGTCACGTGATCTGGGCCTGCTGAGCTGCGTGATTACTGTCTGCTCATCTGCTTGACAATTGCCAGCTGAGCTGCACGATTCCTGCCTGTCATCTGCTTGACAATTGCCAGCTGTGCTGCGTAATTCCTGCCTGCTCAGCTGCTTGATTATTGCCAGCTGAGCAGCATGATTCCTCACACCTGAGTTCCATGATTATTGCCTGCTGACTGTTTGATTCGTGCCTACTCAGCTCTTTGTTTATTGCCTCCAGAGGCACATGATCAGTGTATGATAGCAAACATGATCAGCGCATGATCAGTCACATGATCAGCGCCATTAAGTCACGTGATCACTACATGATAGTCATGTGATCAGTCCATGCTCAGTCACGGTATCAGTGCATGATCAGCCACGTGATCAGTGCATGATCTGTCACATGATTAGTGTATGATCATCCACGTGATCAGTGCATGGGCAGTCATGTGATCAGTGCATGATATAGACGTGATCAGTGCATGATCAGTCTCGTGATCAGTGCATGATAGCCACGTGATCAGTGCATGATCAGTCACCTGATGGGTGTATGATCATTCACGTGACCTGTACATGGTAGCTACATGATCATTGCATGATCAGCCACGTGAGTAGTGCATGATAGCCACGTGATCAGTGCATGATCAGTCACGTGATCAGTGCATGATCAGTCATGTGACCAGTACATGGTAGCTGCGTGATCATGCATGATCAGCCACGTGAGCAGTGCATGATAGCCACGTGATCAGTGCATGATCAGACACGTGATCAGTGCATGATCAGTCACGTGATCAGTGCATGATCAGCCACGTGATCAGTGCATGATCAGGCACGTGATCAGTGCATGTCAGCCACGTGATCAGTGCATGATAGCCACGTGATCAGTGCATGATCAGTCACGTGATCAGTGCATGATCAGTCACGTGATCAGTGCATGATCAGCCACGTGATCAGTGCATGATAGCCACGTGATCAGTGCATGATCAGTCACGTGATCAGTGCATGATCAGCCACGTGATCAGTGCATGATAGCCACGTGATCAGTGCATGATCAGTCACGTGATCAGTGCATGATCAGTCACGTGATCAGTGCATGATCAGCCACGTGATCAGTGCATGATATTACGTGATCAGTGCATGATCAGTCACGTGATCAGTGCATGATAGCCACGTGATCAGTGCATGATCAGTCACGTGATCAGTGTGTGATCAGCCACGTGATCAGTGCATGATCAGTCACGTGATCAGTGCCTGCTGAGCTGCGTGATTACTGTCTGCTCATCTGCTTGACAATTGCCACCTGAGCTGCGTAATTCCTGCCTGCTCATCTACTTGATTATTGCCAGCTGAGCAGCATGATTTCTCAGAGCTGAGTTCCATGATTATAGCCTGCTGACTGTTTCCTGCCTACTCAGCTCTATGTTCATTGCCTCCAGAGGCACATGATCAGTGTATGACACCAAACATGATCAGCACATGATCAGTCACATGATCAGTGCATGATAAGCCACGTGATCAGTGCATGATCAATCACGTGATCAGTGCATGATCAGTCACGTGATCAGTACATGGTAGCTGCGTGATCATTGCATGATCAGCCACGTGATCAGTGCATGATAGCCACGTGATCAGTGCATGATCAGTCACGTGATCAGTGCATGATCAGCACGTGATCAGTGCATGATCAGCCACGTGATCAGTGCATGATCAGCCACGTGATCAGTGCATGATAGCCACGTGATCAGTGCATGATCAGTCACGTGATCAGTACATGATCAGTCACGTGAACAGTGCATGATCATTTACGTGATCAGTGCATGATCAGTCACGTGACCAGTATATGGTAGCTACGTGATCATTCCATGACGAGCCACGTGAGCAGTGCATGATAGCCACGTGATGTGTGCATGATCAGTTACGTGAGCAGAGTATGATCAGCCACGTGATCAGTGCATGAGTGCCACGTGATCAGTGCATGATATGTCACGTGACAGGTGTGTGATCAGCCACGTGAACAGTGCATGTTCAGCCACGTGATCAGTGCATGATAGCCACGTGATCAGTGCATGATCAGTTACGTGAGCAGTGTATGATCAGCCACGTGATCAGTGCATGGTCAGACACGTGAACAGTGTATGATCAGCCACGTGATCAGTGCATGATATCCAAGTGATCAGTGCATGATCAATCACGTGATCAGTGTATGATCAGCCACGTGAACAGTGCATGCTCAGTCACGTGATCTGGGCCTGCTGAGCTGCGTGATTACTGTCTGCTCATCTGCTTGACAATTGCCAGCTGAGCTGCACGATTCCTGCCTGTCATCTGCTTGACAATTGCCAGCTGTGCTGCGTAATTCCTGCCTGCTCAGCTGCTTGATTATTGCCAGCTGAGCAGCATGATTCCTCACACTGAGTTCCATGATTATTGCCTGCTGACTGTTTGATTCGTGCCTACTCAGCTCTTTGTTTATTGCCTCCAGAGGCACATGATCAGTGTATGATAGCAAACATGATCAGCGCATGATCAGTCACATGATCAGCGCCATTAAGTCACGTGATCACTACATGATAGTCATGTGATCAGTCCATGCTCAGTCACGGTATCAGTGCATGATCAGCCACGTGATCAGTGCATGATAGCTATGTGATCAGTGCATGATCAGTCACGTGATCAGTGCATGATCAGGCAGGTGATCAGTGCATGATCAGCCACGTGATCAGTGCATGATCAGTCACCTGATGGGTGTATGATCAGTCACGTGACCAGTACATGGTAGCTACATGATCATTGCATGATCAGCCACGTGAGTAGTGCATGATAGCCACGTGATCAGTGCATGATCAGTCACGTGATCAGTGCATGATCAGTCATGTGATCAGTGCATGATCAGGCACGTGATCAGTGCATGATCAGCCACGTGATCAGTGCATGATCAGCCACGTGATCAGTGCATGATCAGTCACGTGATCAGTGCATGATCAGTCACGTGATCAGTGCATGATAGCCACGTGATCAGTGCATGATCAGCCACGTGATCAGTGCATGATAGCCACGTGATCAGTGCATGATCAGTCACGTGATCAGTGCATGATCAGTCACGTGATCAGTGCATGATCAGCCACGTGATCAGTGCATGATCAGCCACGTGATCAGTGCATGATCAGCCACGTGATCAGTGCATGATAGCCACGTGATCAGTGCATGATCAGTCACGTGATCAGTGCATGATCAGTCACGTGATCAGTGTGTGATCAGCCACGTGATCAGTGCATGATCAGTCACGTGATCAGGGCCTGCTGAGCTGCGTGATTACTGTCTGCTCATCTGCTTGACAATTGCCAGCTGAGCTGCATGATTCCTGCCTGTCATCTCCTTGACAATTGCCACCTGTGCTGCGTAATTCCTGCCTGCTCATCTGCTTGATTATTGCCAGCTGAGCAGCATGATTTCTCAGAGCTGAGTTCCATGATTATAGCCTGCTGACTGATTCCTGCCTACTCAGCTCTATGTTCATTGCCTCCAGAGGCACATGATCAGTGTATGACACCAAACATGATCAGCACATGATCAGTCACATGATCAGTGCATGATAAGCCACGTGATCAGTGCATGATCAATCACGTGATCAGTGCATGATCAGTCACGTGATCAGTGCATGGTAGCTGCGTGATCAGTGCATGATCAGCCACGTGATCAGTGCATGATAGCCACGTGATCAGTGCATGATCAGTCACGTGATCAGTGCATGATCAGTCACGTGATCAGTGCATGATCAGTCACGTGATCAGTGCATGATCAATTACGTGATCAGTGCATGATCAGTCACGTGATCAGTGCATGATAGCTACGTGATCATTGCATGATCAGCCACGTGATCAGTGCATGATAGCCACGTGATCAGTGCATGATAGCCACGTGATCAGTGCATGATCAGTCACGTGATCAGTGCATGATCAGCCACGTGATCAGTGCATGATATCACGTGATCAGTGCATGATAGCCACGTGATCAGTGCATGATCAGTCACGTGATCAGTGCATGATCAGTCACGTGATCAGTGCATGATCAGCCACGTGATCAGTGCATGATCAGCCACGTGATCAGTGCATGATCAGTCACGTGATCAGTGCATGATCAGTCACGTGATCAGTGCATGGTAGCTACGTGATCAGTGCATGATCAGCCACGTGATCAGTGCATGATAGCCACGTGATCAGTGCATGATCAGTCACGTGATCAGTGCATGATCAGCCACGTGATCAGTGCATGATCAGCCACGTGATCAGTGCATGATCAGCCACGTGATCAGTGCATGATAGCCACGTGATCAGTGCATGATCAGTCACGTGATCATGCATGATCAGCCACGTGATCAGTGCATGATCAGCCACGTGATCAGTGCATGATCAGCCACGTGATCAGTGCATGATCAGTCACGTGATCAGTGCATGATAGCTACGTGATCAGTGCATGATCAGCCACGTGATCAGTGCATGATAGCCACGTGATCAGTGCATGATCAGTCACGTGATCAGTGCATGATCAGTCACGTGATCAGTGCATGATCAGTCACGTGATCAGTGCATGATCAGTCACGTGATCAGTGCATGATAGCCACGTGATCAGTGCATGATCAGCCACGTGATCAGTGCATGATAGCCACGTGATCAGTGCATGATCAGTTACGTGATCAGTGCATGATCAGCCACGTGATCAGTGCATGATGCCACGTGATCAGTGCATGATCAGTCACGTGATCAGTGCATGATCAGTCACGTGAACAGTGCATGATCATTTACGTGATCAGTGCATGATCAGTCACGTGACCAGTATATGGTAGCTACGTGATCATTCCATGACGAGCCACGTGAGCAGTGCATGATAGCCACGTGATGTGTGCATGATGAGTTACGTGAGCAGAGTATGATCAGCCACGTGATCAGTGCATGAGTGCCACGTGATCAGTGCATGATATGTCACGTGACAGGTGTGTGATCAGCCACGTGAACAGTGCATGTTCAGCCACGTGATCAGTGCATGATCAGTTACGTGAGCAGTGTATGATCAGCCACGTGATCAGTGCATGGTCAGACACGTGAACAGTGTATGATCAGCCACGTGATCAGTGCATGATATCCAAGTGATCAGTGCATGATCAATCACGTGATCAGTGTATGATCAGCCACGTGAACAGTGCATGCTCAGTCACGTGATCTGGGCCTGCTGAGCTGCGTGATTACTGTCTGCTCATCTGCTTGACAATTGCCAGCTGAGCTGCACGATTCCTGCCTGTCATCTGCTTGACAATTGCCAGCTGTGCTGCGTAATTCCTGCCTGCTCAGCTGCTTGATTATTGCCAGCTGAGCAGCATGATTCCTCACAGCTGAGTTCCATGATTATTGCCTGCTGACTGTTTGATTCGTGCCTACTCAGCTCTTTGTTTATTGCCTCCAGAGGCACATGATCAGTGTATGATAGCAAACATGATCAGTGCATGATCAGTCACATGATCAGCGCCATTAAGTCACGTGATCACTACATGATAGTCATGTGATCAGTCCATGCTCAGTCACGGTATCAGTGCATGATCAGCCACGTGATCAGTGCATGATCTGTCACATGATTAGTGTATGATCATCCACGTGATCAGTGCATGGGCAGTCATGTGATCAGTGCATGATATAGACGTGATCAGTGCATGATCAGTCACGTGATCAGTGCATGATAGCCACGTGATCAGTGCATGATCAGTCACGTGATCAGTGTATGATCAGCCACGTGATCAGTGCATGATCAGCCACGTGATCAGTGCATGATCAGCCACGTGATCAGTGCATGATCAGCCACGTGATCAGTGCATGATCAGTCACGTGATCAGTGCATGATCAGCCACGTGATCAGTGCATGATAGCCACGTGATCAGTGCATGATCAGCCACGTGATCAGTGCATGATCAGTCACGTGATCAGTGCATGATCAGCCACGTGATCAGTGCATGATCAGTCACGTGATCAGGGCCTGCTGAGCTGCGTGATTACTGTCTGCTCATCTGCTTGACATTGCCAGCTGAGCTGCACGATTCCTGCCTGTCATCTGCTTGACAATTGCCACCTGTGCTGCATAATTCCTGCCTGCTCATCTACTTGATTATTGCCAGCTGAGCAGCATGATTTCTCAGAGCTGAGTTCCATGATTATAGCCTGCTGACTGATTCCTGCCTACTCAGCTCTATGTTCATTGCCTCCAGAGGCACATGATCAGTGTGTGATACCAAACATGATCAGTGCATGATCAGTCACATGATCAGTGCATGATAAGCCACGTGATCAGTGCATGATCAATTACGTGATCAGTGCATGATCAGTCACGTGACCAGTGCATGGTAGCTGCGTGATCAGTGCATGATCAGCCACGTGATCAGTGCATGATAGCCACGTGATCAGTGCATGATCAGTCACGTGATCAGTGCATGATCAGTCACGTGATCAGTGCATGATCAGTCACGTGATCAGTGCATGATCAGTCACGTGATCAGTGCATGATCAGTCACGTGATCAGTGCATGATACCACGTGATCATGCATGATCAGCCACGTGATCAGTGCATGATAGCCACGTGATCAGTGCATGATAGCCACGTGATCAGTGCATGATCAGTCACGTGATAGTGCATGATCAGCCACGTGATCAGTGCATGATATCCACGTGATCAGTGCATGATAGCCACGTGATCAGTGCATGATAGTCACGTGATCAGTGCATGATCAGTCACGTGATAGTGTGTGATCAGCCACGTGATCAGTGCATGATCAGCCACGTGATCAGTGCATGATCAATTACGTGATCAGTGCATGATCAGTCACGTGATCAGTGCATGATAGCTACGTGATCATTGCATGATCAGCCACGTGATCAGTGCATGATAGCCACGTGATCAGTGCATGATCAGCCACGTGATCAGTGCATGATAGCCACGTGATCAGTGCATGATCAGTCACGTGATCAGTGTGATCAGCCACGTGATCAGTGCATGATAGCCACGTGATCAGTGCATGATCAGTCACGTGATCAGTGCATGATCAGTCACGTGATCAGTGCATGATCAGTCACGTGATCAGTGCATGATCAGCCACGTGATCAGTGCATGATAGCCACGTGATCAGTGCATGATCAGTCACGTGATCAGTGCATGATCAGTCACGTGATCAGTGCATGATCAGCCACGTGATCAGTGCATGATCAGTCACGTGATCAGTGTATGATCATCCACGTGACCAGTACATGGTAGCTACATGATCATTGCATGATCAGCCACGTGAGTGCATGATAGCCACGTGATCAGTGCATGATCAGTCACGTGATCAGTGCATGATCAGTCATGTGACCAGTACATGTAGCTGCGTGATCATGCATGATCAGCCACGTGAGCAGTGCATGATAGCCACGTGATCAGTGCATGATCAGTCACGTGATCAGTGCATGATCAGTCACGTGATCAGTGCATGATCAGCCACGTGATCAGTGCATGATCAGTCACGTGATCAGTGCATGATCAGCCACGTGATCAGTGCATGATAGCCACGTGATCAGTGCATGATCAGTCACGTGATCAGTGCATGATCAGTCACGTGATCAGTGCATGATCAGTCACGTGATCAGTGCATGATCAGCCACGTGATCAGTGCATGATAGCCACGTGATCAGTGCATGATCAGTCACGTGATCAGTGCATGATCAGCCACGTGATCAGTGCATGATCAGCCACGTGATCAGTGCATGATCAGCCACGTGATCAGTGCATGATCAGTCACGTGATCAGTGCATGATCAGCCACGTGATCAGTGCATGATCAGTCACGTGATCAGTGCATGATCAGCCACGTGATCAGTGCATGATAGCCACGTGATCAGTGCATGATCAGTCACGTGATCAGTGCATGATCAGTCACGTGATCAGTGCATGATCAGCCACGTGATCAGTGCATGATAGCCACGTGATCAGTGCATGATCAGTCACGTGATCAGTGCATGATCAGTCACGTGATCAGTGCATGATCAGTCACGTGATCAGTGCATGATCAGCCACGTGATCAGTGCATGATAGCCACGTGATCAGTGCATGATCAGCCACGTGATCAGTGCATGATCAGTCACGTGATCAGTGCATGATCAGTCACGTGATCAGTGCATGATCAGCCACGTGATCAGTGCATGATCAGTCATGTGATCAGTGCATGATAGCCCGTGATCAGTGCATGATCAGTCCCGTGATCAGTGCATGATCAGCCACGTGATCAGTGCATGATAGCCACGTGATCAGTGCATGATCAGCCACGTGATCAGTGCATGATCAGCCACGTGATCAGTGCATGATAGCCACGTGATCAGTGCATGACATCACGTGATCAGTGCATGATCAGTCACGTGATCAGTGCATGATAGCCACGTGATCAGTGCATGATCAGTCACGTGATCAGTGTGTGATCAGCCACGTGAACAGTGCATGCTCAGTCACGTGATCAGGGCCTGCTGAGCTGCGTGATTACTGTCTGCTCATCTGCTTGACAATTGCCAGCTGAGCTGCACGATTCCTGCCTGTCATCTGCTTGACAATTGCCACCTGTGCTGCGTAATTCCTGCCTGCTCATCTGCTTGATTATTGCCAGCTGAGCAGCATGATTTCTCAGAGCTGAGTTCCATGATTATAGCCTGCTGACTGATTCGTGCCTACTCAGCTCTATGTTCATTGCCTCCAGAGGCACATGATCAGTGTATGACAGAAACATGATCAGTGCATGATCAGTCACATGATCAGTGCATGATAAGCCACGTGATCAGTGCATGATCAGTCACGTGATCAGTGCATGATCAGTCATGTGATCAGTGCATGATAGCCACGTGATCAGTGCATGATCAGCCACGTGATCAGTGCATGATCAGTCACGTGATCAGTGCATGATCAGCCACGTGATCAGTGCATGATCAGCCACGTGATCAGTGCATGATCAGTCACGTGATCAGTGCATGATATCACGTGATCAGTGCATGATCAGCCACGTGATCAGTGCATGATCAGCCACGTGATCAGTGCATGATAGCCACGTGATCAGTGCATGATCAGTCACGTGATCAGTACATGATCAGTCACGTGAACAGTGCATGATCATTTACGTGATCAGTGCATGATCAGTCACGTGACCAGTATATGGTAGCTACGTGATCATTCCATGACGAGCCACGTGAGCAGTGCATGATAGCCACGTGATGTGTGCATGATGAGTTACGTGAGCAGAGTATGATCAGCCACGTGATCAGTGCATGAGTGCCACGTGATCAGTGCATGATATGTCACGTGACAGGTGTGTGATCAGCCACGTGAACAGTGCATGTTCAGCCACGTGATCAGTGCATGATAGCCACGTGATCAGTGCATGATCAGTTACGTGAGCAGTGTATGATCAGCCACGTGATCAGTGCATGGTCAGACACGTGAACAGTGTATGATCAGCCACGTGATCAGTGCATGATATCCACGTGATCAGTGCATGATCAGCCACGTGAACAGTGCATGCTCAGTCACGTGATCTGGGCCTGCTGAGCTGCGTGATTACTGTCTGCTCATCTGCTTGACAATTGCCAGCTGAGCTGCACGATTCCTGCCTGTCATCTGCTTGACAATTGCCAGCTGTGCTGCGTAATTCCTGCCTGCTCAGCTGCTTGATTATTGCCAGCTGAGCAGCATGATTCCTCACAGCTGAGTTCCATGATTATTGCCTGCTGACTGTTTGATTCGTGCCTACTCAGCTCTTTGTTTATTGCCTCCAGAGGCACATGATCAGTGTATGATAGCAAACATGATCAGCGCATGATCAGTCACATGATCAGCGCCATTAAGTCACGTGATCACTACATGATAGTCATGTGATCAGTCCATGCTCAGTCACGGTATCAGTGCATGATCAGCCACGTGATCAGTGCATGATCTGTCACATGATTAGTGTATGATCATCCACGTGATCAGTGCATGGGCAGTCATGTGATCAGTGCATGATATAGACGTGATCAGTGCATGATCAGTCTCGTGATCAGTGCATGATAGCCACGTGATCAGTGCATGATCAGTCACCTGATGGGTGTATGATCATTCACGTGACCTGTACATGGTAGCTACATGATCATTGCATGATCAGCCACGTGAGTAGTGCATGATAGCCACGTGATCACTGCATGATCAGTCACGTGATCAGTGCATGATCAGTCATGTGACCAGTACATGGTAGCTGCGTGATCATGCATGATCAGCCACGTGAGCAGTGCATGATAGCCACGTGATCAGTGCATGATCAGACACGTGATCAGTGCATGATCAGTCACGTGATCAGTGCATGATCAGCCACGTGATCAGTGCATGATCAGGCACGTGATCAGTGTATGTCAGCCACGTGATCAGTGCATGATAGCCACGTGATCAGTGCATGATCAGTCACGTGATCAGTGCATGATCAGTCACGTGATCAGTGCATGATCAGCCACGTGATCAGTGCATGATCAGCCACGTGATCAGTGCATGATCAATTACGTGATCAGTGCATGATCAGTCACGTGACCAGTACATGGTAGCTCAGTGATCATTGCATGATCAGCCACGTGATCAGTGCATGATAGCCACGTGATCAGTGCATGATCAGCCACGTGATCAGTGCATGATCAGTCACGTGATCAGTGCATGATCAGTCACGTGATCAGTGCATGATCAGCCACGTGATCAGTGCATGTCAGTCATGTATCAGTGCATGATAGCCCGTGATCAGTGCATGATCAGTCCCGTGATCAGTGCATGATCAGCCACGTGATCAGTGCATGATAGCCACGTGATCAGTGCATGATCAGTCACATGATCAGTCACGTGATCAGTGTGTGATCAGCCACGTGAACAGTGCATGCTCAGTCACGTGATCAGGGCCTGCTGAGCTGCGTGATTACTGTCTGCTCATCTGCTTGACAATTGCCAGCTGAGCTGCACGATTCCTGCCTGTCATCTGCTTGACAATTGCCAGCTGTGCTGCGTAATTCCTGCCTGCTCAGCTGCTTGATTATTGCCAGCTGAGCAGCATGATTTCTCACAGCTGAGTTCCATGATTATTGCCTGCTGACTGATTCGTGCCTACTCAGCTCTTTGTTCATTGCCTCCAGAGGCACATGATCAGTGTATGACACCAAACATGATCAGCACATGATCAGTCACATGATCAGTGCATGATAAGCCACGTGATCAGTGCATGATCAGTCATGTGATCAGTGCATGATCAGTCATGTGATCAGTGCATGGTAGCCACGTGATCAGTGCATGATCAGCCACGTGATCAGTGCATGATCAGTCACGTGATCAGTGCATGATCAGTCACGTGATCAGTGCATGATCAGCCACGTGATCAGTGCATGATATCCACGTGATCAGTGCATGATAGCCACGTGATCAGTGCATGATAGCCACGTGATCAGTGCATGATCAGTCACGTGATAGTGTGTGATCAGCCACGTGATCAGTGCATGATAGCCACGTGATCAGTGCATGATAGCCACGTGATCAGTGCATGATCAGTCACGTGATCAGTGCATGATCAGTCACGTGATCAGTGTGTGATCAGCCACTGATCAGTGCATGATCAGCCACGTGATCAGTGCATGATCAATTACGTGATCAGTGCATGATCAGTCACGTGATCAGTGCATGATAGCTACGTGATCAGTGCATGATCAGCCACGTGATCAGTGCATGATAGCCACGTGATCAGTGCATGATCAGCCACGTGATCAGTGCATGATCAGTCACGTGATCAGTGCATGATCAGCCACGTGATCAGTGCATGATAGCCACGTGATCAGTGCATGATAGCCACGTGATCAGTGCATGATCAGTCACGTGATCAGTGCATGATCAGTCACGTGATCAGTGCATGGTAGCTACATGTCAGTGCATGATCAGCCACGTGATCAGTGCATGATAGCCACGTGATCAGTGCATGATCAGTCACGTGATCAGTGCATGATCAGTCACGTGATCAGTGCATGATAGCTGCGTGATCATGCATGATCAGCCACGTGATCAGTGCATGATAGCCACGTGATCAGTGCATGATCAGTCACGTGATCAGTGCATGATCAGCCACGTGATCAGTGCATGATCAGTCACGTGATCAGTGCATGATCAGCCACGTGATCAGTGCATGATAGCCACGTGATCAGTGCATGATCAGTCACGTGATCAGTGCATGATCAGTCACGTGATCAGTGCATGATCAGCCACGTGATCAGTGCATGATAGCCACGTGATCAGTGCATGATCAGTCACGTGATCAGTGCATGATCAGCCACGTGATCAGTGCATGTCAGATGTATGATCCACGTGATCAGTGCATGATCAGTCATGTGATCAGTGCATGATATAGACGTGATCAGTGCATGATCAGTCACGTGATCAGTGCATGATAGCCACGTGATCAGTGCATGATCAGTCACGTGATCAGTGTATGATCATTCACGTGACCAGTACATGGTAGCTACATGATCATTGCATGATCAGCCACGTGATAGTGCATGATAGCCACGTGATCAGTGCATGATCAGTCACGTGATCAGTGCATGATCAGTCATGTGACCAGTACATGGTAGCTGCGTGATCATGCATGATCAGCCACGTGATCAGTGCATGATAGCCACGTGATCAGTGCATGATCAGTCACGTGATCAGTGCATGATCAGTCACGTGATCAGTGCATGATCAGCCACGTGATCAGTGCATGATCAGCCACGTGATCAGTGCATGATCAGCCACGTGATCAGTGCATGATAGCCACGTGATCAGTGCATGATCAGTCACGTGATCAGTGCATGATCAGCCACGTGATCAGTGCATGATCAGGCACGTGATCAGTGCATGATCAGCCACGTGATCAGTGCATGATAGCCACGTGATCAGTGCATGATCAGTCACGTGATCAGTGCATGATCAGTCACGTGATCAGTGCATGATCAGCCACGTGATCAGTGCATGATCAGCCACGTGATCAGTGCATGATCAATTACGTGATCAGTGCATGATCAGTCACGTGACCAGTGCATGGTAGCTACGTGATCATTGCATGATCAGCCACGTGATCAGTGCATGATAGCCACGTGATCAGTGCATGATCAGCCACGTGATCAGTGCATGATCAGTCACGTGATCAGTGCATGATCAGTCACGTGATCAGTGCATGATCAGTCACGTGATCAGTGCATGATCAGCCACGTGATCAGTGCATGTCAGTCATGTATCAGTGCATGATAGCACGTGATCAGTGCATGATCAGTCCCGTGATCAGTGCATGATCAGCCACGTGATCAGTGCATGATAGCCACGTGATCAGTGCATGATCAGTCACGTGATCAGTGCATGATCAGTCACGTGATCAGTGTATGATCAGCCACGTGAACAGTGCATGCTCAGTCACGTGATCAGGGCCTGCTGAGCTGCGTGATTACTGTCTGCTCATCTGCTTGACAATTGCCAGCTGAGCTGCACGATTCCTGCCTGTCATCTGCTTGACAATTGCCAGCTGTGCTGCGTAATTCCTGCCTGCTCAGCTGCTTGATTATTGCCAGCTGAGCAGCATGATTTCTCACAGCTGAGTTCCATGATTATTGCCTGCTGACTGATTCGTGCCTACTCAGCTCTTTGTTCATTGCCTCCAGAGGCACATGATCAGTGTATGACAGCAAACATGATCAGCACATGATCAGTCACATGATCAGTGCATGATAAGCCACGTGATCAGTGCATGATCAGTCATGTGATCAGTGCATGATCAGTCATGTGATCAGTGCATGGTAGCCACGTGATCAGTGCATGATCAGCCACGTGATCAGTGCATGATCAGTCACGTGATCAGTGCATGATCAGTCACGTGATCAGTGCATGATCAGCCACGTGATCAGTGCATGATATCCACGTGATCAGTGCATGATAGCCACGTGATCAGTGCATGATAGCCACGTGATCAGTGCATGATCAGTCACGTGATCGTGTGTGATCAGCCACGTGATCAGTGCATGATAGCCACGTGATCAGTGCATGATAGCCACGTGATCAGTGCATGATCAGTCACGTGATCAGTGCATGATCAGTCACGTGATCAGTGCATGATCAGCCACGTGATCAGTGCATGATCAGCCACGTGATCAGTGCATGATCAATCACGTGATCAGTGCATGATCAGTCACGTGATCAGTGCATGATAGCTACGTGATCAGTGCATGATCAGCCACGTGATCAGTGCATGATAGCCACGTGATCAGTGCATGATAGCCACGTGATCAGTGCATGATCAGTCACGTGATCAGTGCATGATCAGCCACGTGATCAGTGCATGATCAGCCACGTGATCAGTGCATGATAGCCACGTGATCAGTGCATGATCAGTCACGTGATCAGTGCATGATCAGTCACGTGACCAGTACATGGTAGCTACATGATCAGTGCATGATCAGCCACGTGATCAGTGCATGATAGCCACGTGATCAGTGCATGATCAGTCACGTGATCAGTGCATGATCAGTCACGTGATCAGTGCATGGTAGCTGCGTGATCATGCATGATCAGCCACGTGATCAGTGCATGATAGCCACGTGATCAGTGCATGATCAGTCACGTGATCAGTGCATGATCAGTCACGTGATCAGTGCATGATCAGCCACGTGATCAGTGCATGATCAGGCACGTGATCAGTGCATGATCAGCCACGTGATCAGTGCATGATAGCCACGTGATCAGTGCATGATCAGTCACGTGATCAGTGCATGATCAGTCACGTGATCAGTGCATGATCAGCCACGTGATCAGTGCATGATCAGCCACGTGATCAGTGCATGATCAATTACGTGATCAGTGCATGATCAGTCACGTGACCAGTACATGGTAGCTACGTGATCATTGCATGATCAGCCACGTGAGCAGTGCATGATAGCCACGTGATCAGTGCATGATCAGCCACGTGATCAGTGCATGATCAGTCACGTGATCAGTGCATGATCAGTCACGTGATCAGTGCATGATCAGCCACGTGATCAGTGCATGTCAGTCATGTAGTCAGTGCATGATAGCCCGTGATCAGTGCATGATCAGTCACGTGATCAGTGCATGATCAGCCACGTGATCAGTGCATGATAGCCACGTGATCAGTGCATGATCAGTCACATGATCAGTGCATGATCAGTCACGTGATCAGTGTATGATCAGCCACGTGAACAGTGCATGCTCAGTCACGTGATCAGGGCCTGCTGAGCTGCGTGATTACTGTCTGCTCATCTGCTTGACAATTGCCAGCTGAGCTGCACGATTCCTGCCTGTCATCTGCTTGACAATTGCCACCTGTGCTGCGTAATTCCTGCCTGCTCATCTGCTTGATTATTGCCAGCTGAGCAGCATGATTTCTCAGAGCTGAGTTCCATGATTATTGCCTGCTGACTGATTCCTGCCTACTCAGCTCTTTGTTCATTGCCTCCAGAGGCACATGATCAGTGTATGACACCAAACATGATCAGCGCATGATCAGTCACATGATCAGTGCATGATAAGCCACGTGATCAGTGCATGATCAGTCATGTGATCAGTGCATGATCAGTCATGTGATCAGTGCATGGTAGCACGTGATCAGTGCATGATCAGCCACGTGATCAGTGCATGATCAGTCACGTGATCAGTGCATGATCAGTCACGTGATAGTGTGTGATCAGCCACGTGATCAGTGCATGATATCCACGTGATCAGTGCATGATAGCCACGTGATCAGTGCATGATAGCCACGTGATCAGTGCATGATCAGTCACGTGATCGTGTGTGATCAGCCACGTGATCAGTGCATGATAGCCACGTGATCAGTGCATGATAGCCACGTGATCAGTGCATGATCAGTCACGTGATCAGTGCATGATCAGTCACGTGATCGTGTGTGATCAGCCACGTGATCAGTGCATGATCAGCCACGTGATCAGTGCATGATCAATTACGTGATCAGTGCATGATCAGTCACGTGATCAGTGCATGATAGCTACGTGATCAGTGCATGATCAGCCACGTGATCAGTGCATGATAGCCACGTGATCAGTGCATGATAGCCACGTGATCAGTGCATGATCAGTCACGTGATCAGTGTGTGATCAGCCACGTGATCAGTGCATGATAGCCACGTGATCAGTGCATGATAGCCACGTGATCAGTGCATGATCAGTCACGTGATCAGTGCATGATCAGTCACGTGATCAGTGCATGGTAGCTACGTGATCAGTGCATGATCAGCCACGTGATCAGTGCATGATAGCCACGTGATCAGTGCATGATCAGTCACGTGATCAGTGCATGATCAGTCACGTGATCAGTGCATGGTAGCTGCGTGATCATGCATGATCAGCCACGTGATCAGTGCATGATAGCCACGTGATCAGTGCATGATCAGTCACGTGATCAGTGCATGATCAGCCACGTGATCAGTGCATGATCAGCCACGTGATCAGTGCATGATCAGCCACGTGATCAGTGCATGATAGCCACGTGATCAGTGCATGATCAGTCACGTGATCAGTGCATGATCAGTCACGTGATCAGTGCATGATAGCCACGTGATCAGTGCATGATAGCCACGTGATCAGTGCATGATCAGTCACGTGATCAGTGCATGATCAGCCACGTGATCAGTGCATGATCAGTCACGTGATCAGTGTATGATCATCCACGTGATCAGTGCATGGGCAGTCATGTGATCAGTGCATGATATAGACGTGATCAGTGCATGATCAGTCACGTGATCAGTGCATGATAGCCACGTGATCAGTGCATGATCAGTCACGTGATCAGTGCATGATCATTCACGTGACCAGTACATGGTAGCTACATGATCATTGCATGATCAGCCACGTGATCAGTGCATGATAGCCACGTGATCAGTGCATGATCAGTCACGTGATCAGTGCATGATCAGTCATGTGACCAGTACATGGTAGCTGCGTGATCATGCATGATCAGCCACGTGATCAGTGCATGATAGCCACGTGATCAGTGCATGATCAGTCACGTGATCAGTGCATGATCAGTCACGTGATCAGTGCATGATCAGCCACGTGATCAGTGCATGATCAGCCACGTGATCAGTGCATGATCAGCCACGTGATCAGTGCATGATAGCCACGTGATCAGTGCATGATCAGTCACGTGATCAGTGCATGATCAGCCACGTGATCAGTGCATGATCAGCCACGTGATCAGTGCATGATCAGCCACGTGATCAGTGCATGATAGCCACGTGATCAGTGCATGATCAGTCACGTGATCAGTGCATGATCAGTCACGTGATCAGTGCATGATCAGCCACGTGATCAGTGCATGATCAGCCACGTGATCAGTGCATGATCAATTACGTGATCAGTGCATGATCAGTCACGTGACCAGTACATGGTAGCTACGTGATCATTGCATGATCAGCCACGTGATCAGTGCATGATAGCCACGTGATCAGTGCATGATCAGCCACGTGATCAGTGCATGATCAGTCACGTGATCAGTGCATGATCAGTCACGTGATCAGTGCATGATCAGTCACGTGATCAGTGCATGATCAGCCACGTGATCAGTGCATGTCAGTCATGTATCAGTGCATGATAGCACGTGATCAGTGCATGATCAGTCCCGTGATCAGTGCATGATCAGCCACGTGATCAGTGCATGATCAGCCACGTGATCAGTGCATGATCAGTCACGTGATCAGTGCATGATCAGTCACGTGATCAGTGTATGATCAGCCACGTGAACAGTGCATGCTCAGTCACGTGATCAGGGCCTGCTGAGCTGCGTGATTACTGTCTGCTCATCTGCTTGACAATTGCCAGCTGAGCTGCACGATTCCTGCCTGTCATCTGCTTGACAATTGCCAGCTGTGCTGCGTAATTCCTGCCTGCTCAGCTGCTTGATTATTGCCAGCTGAGCAGCATGATTTCTCACAGCTGAGTTCCATGATTATTGCCTGCTGACTGATTCGTGCCTACTCAGCTCTTTGTTCATTGCCTCCAGAGGCACATGATCAGTGTATGATAGCAAACATGATCAGCGCATGATCAGTCACATGATCAGTGCATGATAAGCCACGTGATCAGTGCATGATCAGTCATGTGATCAGTGCATGATCAGTCATGTGATCAGTGCATGATAGCCACGTGATCAGTGCATGATCAGCCACGTGATCAGTGCATGATCAGTCACGTGATCAGTGCATGATCAGTCACGTGATCAGTGCATGATCAGCCACGTGATCAGTGCATGATATCCACGTGATCAGTGCATGATAGCCACGTGATCAGTGCATGATCAGCCACGTGATCAGTGCATGATCAGTCACGTGATCGTGCATGATCAGCCACGTGATCAGTGCATGATAGCCACGTGATCAGTGCATGATAGCCACGTGATCAGTGCATGATCAGTCACGTGATCAGTGCATGATCAGTCACGTGATCAGTGTGTGATCAGCCACGTGATCAGTGCATGATCAGCCACGTGATCAGTGCATGATCAATCACGTGATCAGTGCATGATCAGTCACGTGATCAGTGCATGATAGCTACGTGATCAGTGCATGATCAGCCACGTGATCAGTGCATGATAGCCACGTGATCAGTGCATGATAGCCACGTGATCAGTGCATGATCAGTCACGTGATCAGTGCATGATCAGCCACGTGATCAGTGCATGATCAGCCACGTGATCAGTGCATGATAGCCACGTGATCAGTGCATGATCAGTCACGTGATCAGTGCATGATCAGTCACGTGACCAGTACATGGTAGCTACATGATCAGTGCATGATCAGCCACGTGATCAGTGCATGATAGCCACGTGATCAGTGCATGATCAGTCACGTGATCAGTGCATGATCAGTCACGTGATCAGTGCATGATAGCTGCGTGATCATGCATGATCAGCCACGTGATCAGTGCATGATAGCCACGTGATCAGTGCATGATCAGTCACGTGATCAGTGCATGATCAGTCACGTGATCAGTGCATGATCAGCCACGTGATCAGTGCATGATCAGGCACGTGATCAGTGCATGATCAGCCACGTGATCAGTGCATGATAGCCACGTGATCAGTGCATGATCAGTCACGTGATCAGTGCATGATCAGTCACGTGATCAGTGCATGATCAGCCACGTGATCAGTGCATGATCAGCCACGTGATCAGTGCATGATCAATTACGTGATCAGTGCATGATCAGTCACGTGACCAGTACATGGTAGCTACGTGATCATTGCATGATCAGCCACGTGATCAGTGCATGATAGCCACGTGATCAGTGCATGATCAGCCACGTGATCAGTGCATGATCAGTCACGTGATCAGTGCATGATCAGTCACGTGATCAGTGCATGATCATCCACGTGATCAGTGCATGTGAGTCATGTAGTCAGTGCATGATAGCCGTGATCAGTGCATGATCAGTCACGTGATCAGTGTATGATCAGCCACGTGATCAGTGCATGATAGCCACGTGATCAGTGCATGATCAGTCACATGATCAGTGCATGATCAGTCACGTGATCAGTGTGTGATCAGCCACGTGAACAGTGCATGCTCAGTCACGTGATCAGGGCCTGCTGAGCTGCGTGATTACTGTCTGCTCATCTGCTTGACAATTGCCAGCTGAGCTGCACGATTCCTGCCTGTCATCTGCTTGACAATTGCCACCTGTGCTGCGTAATTCCTGCCTGCTCAGCTGCTTGATTATTGCCAGCTGAGCAGCATGATTTCTCAGAGCTGAGTTCCATGATTATAGCCTGCTGACTGATTCCTGCCTACTCAGCTCTATGTTCATTGCCTCCAGAGGCACATGATCAGTGTGTGACACCAAACATGATCAGCACATGATCAGTCACATGATCAGTGCATGATAAGCCACGTGATCAGTGCATGATCAGTTATGTGATCAGTGCATGATCAGTCATGTGATCAGTGCATGGTAGCTGTGTGATCAGTGCATGATCAGCCACGTGATCAGTGCATGATCAGTCACGTGATCAGTGCATGATCAGTCACGTGATCAGTGCATGATCAGCCACGTGATCAGTGCATGATAGCCACGTGATCAGTGCATGATAGCCACGTGATCAGTGCATGATAGCCACGTGATCAGTGCATGATCAGTCACGTGATAGTGCATGATCAGCCACGTGATCAGTGCATGATAGCCACGTGATCAGTGCATGATAGCCACGTGATCAGTGCATGATCAGTCACGTGATCAGTGCATGATCAGTCACGTGATCAGTGCATGATCAGCCACGTGATCAGTGCATGATCAGCCACGTGATCAGTGCATGATCAATTACGTGATCAGTGCATGATCAGTCACGTGATCAGTGCATGATAGCTACGTGATCAGTGCATGATCAGCCACGTGATCAGTGCATGATAGCCACGTGATCAGTGCATGATAGCCACGTGATCAGTGCATGATCAGTCACGTGATCAGTGTGATCAGCCACGTGATCAGTGCATGATATCCACGTGATCAGTGCATGATAGCCACGTGATCAGTGCATGATAGCCACGTGATCAGTGCATGATCAGTCACGTGATCATGTGTGATCAGCCACGTGATCAGTGCATGATCAGCCACGTGATCAGTGCATGATCAATTACGTGATCAGTGCATGATCAGTCACGTGATCAGTGCATGGTAGCTACGTGATCAGTGCATGATCAGCCACGTGATCAGTGCATGATAGCCACGTGATCAGTGCATGATCAGTCACGTGATCAGTGCATGATCAGCCACGTGATCAGTGCATGATCAGTCACGTGATCAGTGCATGATCATTTACGTGATCAGTGCATGATCAGTCACAGTGACCAGTATATGGTAGCTACGTGATCATTGCATGACAGCCACGTGATCAGTGCATGATAGCCACGTGATCAGTGCATGATCAGTCACGTGATCAGTGTATGATCAGCCACGTGATCAGTGCATGATGCCACGTGATCAGTGCATGATAGTCACGTGATCAGTGTGTGATCAGCCACGTGATCAGTGCATGATCAGCCACGTGATCAGTGCATGATAGCCACGTGATCAGTGCATGATCAGTCACGTGATCAGTGCATGATCAGCCACGTGATCAGTGCATGATCAGCCACGTGATCAGTGCATGATCAGCCACGTGATCAGTGCATGATCAGTCACGTGATCAGTGCATGATCAGCCACGTGATCAGTGCATGATAGCCACGTGATCAGTGCATGATCAGCCACGTGATCAGTGCATGATAGCCACGTGATCAGTGCATGATCAGTCACGTGATCAGTGTGTGATCAGCCACGTGATCAGTGCATGATAGCCACGTGATCAGTGCATGATCATCACGTGATCAGTGCATGATCAGTCACGTGACCAGTACATGGTTGCTACGTGATCAGTGCATGATCAGCCACGTGATCAGTGCATGATAGCCACGTGATCAGTGCATGATCAGTCACGTGATCAGTGCATGATCAGTCACGTGATCAGTGCATGATCAGCCACGTGATCAGTGCATGATCAGCCACGTGATCAGTGCATGATCAGTCACGTGATCAGTGCATGATCATTTACGTGATCAGTGCATGATCAGTCACGTGATCAGTATATGGTAGCTACGTGATCATTGCATGACAGCCACGTGATCAGTGCATGATAGCCACGTGATCAGTGCATGATCAGTCACGTGAGCAGTGTATGATCAGCCACGTGATCAGTGCATGAGTGCCACGTGATCAGTGCATGATAGTCACGTGACAGTGTGTGATCAGCCACGTGATCAGTGCATGATCAGCCACGTGATCAGTGCATGATAGCCACGTGATCAGTGCATGATCAGTCACGTGATCAGTGTATGATCAGCCACGTGATCAGTGCATGATCAGACACGTGATCAGTGCATGATCAGCCACGTGATCAGTGCATGATCAGTCACGTGATCAGTGTATGATCAGCCACGTGAACAGTGCATGCTCAGTCACGTGATCTGGGCCTGCTGAGCTGCGTGATTCCTGTCTGCTCATCTGCTTGATTATTGCCAGCTGAGCAGCATGATTCCTCACACCTGAGTTCCATGATTATTGCCTGCTGACTGTTTGATTCGTGCCTACTCAGCTCTTTGTTTATTGCCTCCAGAGGCACATGATCAGTGTATGATAGCAAACATGATCAGTGCATGATCAGTCACATGATCAGTGCCATTAAGTCACGTGATCACTACATGATAGTCATGTGATCAGTCCATGCTCAGTCACGGTATCAGTGCATGATCAGCCACGTGATCAGTGCATGATCAGCCACGTGATCAGTGCATGATAGCCACGTGATCAGTGCATGATCAGTCACGTGATCAGTGCATGATCAGGCACGTGATCAGTGCATGATCAGCCACGTGATCAGTGCATGATAGCCACGTGATCAGTGCATGATCAGTCACCTGATCAGTGTATGATCAGTCACGTGACAGTACATGGTAGCTACATGATCATTGCATGATCAGCCACGTGATAGTGCATGATAGCCACGTGATCAGTGCATGATCAGTCACGTGATCAGTGCATGATCAGTCACGTGATCAGTGCATGATCAGCCACGTGATCAGTGCATGATCAGCCACGTGATCAGTGCATGATAGCCACGTGATCAGTGCATGATCAGTCACGTGATCAGTGCATGATCAGTCACGTGATCAGTGCATGATCAGCCACGTGATCAGTGCATGATCAGCCACGTGATCAGTGCATGATCAGTCACGTGATCAGTGCATGATAGCTACGTGATCAGTGCATGATCAGCCACGTGATCAGTGCATGATAGCCACGTGATCAGTGCATGATAGCCACGTGATCAGTGCATGATCAGTCACGTGATCAGTGCATGATCAGTCACGTGATCAGTGCATGATCAGTCACGTGATCAGTGCATGATCAGTCACGTGATCAGTGCATGATCAGCCACGTGATCAGTGCATGATCAGTCACGTGATCAGTGCATGATAGCCACGTGATCAGTGCATGATCAGTCACGTGATCAGTGCATGATCAGCCACGTGATCAGTGCATGATAGCCACGTGATCAGTGCATGATAGCCACGTGATCAGTGCATGATCAGTCACGTGATCAGTGCATGATCAGCCACGTGATCAGTGCATGATAGCCACGTGATCAGTGCATGATCAGTCACGTGATCAGTGCATGATCAGTCACGTGATCAGTGCATGATCAGTCACGTGATCAGTGCATGATCATTTACGTGATCAGTGCATGATCAGTCACGTGATCAGTGCATGTAGCCACGTGATCAGTGCATGATCAGTCACGTGATCAGTGCATGATAGCCACGTGATCAGTGCATGATCAGTCACGTGATCAGTGCATGATCAGCCACGTGATCAGTGCATGATCAGCCACGTGATCAGTGCATGATCAGCCACGTGATCAGTGCATGGTCAGACACGTGAACAGTGTATGATCAGCCACGTGATCAGTGCATGATATCCAAGTGATCAGTGCATGATCAGTCACGTGATCAGTGTATGATCAGCCACGTGAACAGTGCATGCTCAGTCACGTGATCAGGGCCTGCTGAGCTGCGTGATTACTGTCTGCTCATCTGCTTGACAATTGCCAGCTGAGCTGCACGATTCCTGCCTGTCATCTGCTTGACAATTGCCAGCTGTGCTGCGTAATTCCTGCCTGCTCAGCTGCTTGATTATTGCCAGCTGAGCAGCATGATTCCTCACACCTGAGTTCCATGATTATTGCCTGCTGACTGTTTGATTCGTGCCTACTCAGCTCTTTGTTTATTGCCTCCAGAGGCACATGATCAGTGTATGATAGCAAACATGATCAGCGCATGATCAGTCACATGATCAGCGCCATTAAGTCACGTGATCACTACATGATAGTCATGTGATCAGTCCATGCTCAGTCACGGTATCAGTGCATGATCAGCCACGTGATCAGTGCATGATCTGTCACATGATTAGTGTATGATCATCCACGTGATCAGTGCATGGGCAGTCATGTGATCAGTGCATGATATAGACGTGATCAGTGCATGATCAGTCTCGTGATCAGTGCATGATAGCCACGTGATCAGTGCATGATCAGTCACCTGATGGGTGTATGATCATTCACGTGACCTGTACATGGTAGCTACATGATCATTGCATGATCAGCCACGTGAGTAGTGCATGATAGCCACGTGATCAGTGCATGATCAGTCACGTGATCAGTGCATGATCAGCCACGTGATCAGTGCATGATAGCCACGTGATCAGTGCATGATCAGCCACGTGATCAGTGCATGATCAGTCACGTGATCAGTGCATGATCAGCCACGTGATCAGTGCATGATCAGTCACGTGATCAGTGCCTGATGAGCTGCGTGATTACTGTCTGCTCATCTGCTTGACAATTGCCAGCTGAGCTGCACGATTCCTGCCTGTCATCTGCTTGACAATTGCCACCTGTGCTGCGTAATTCCTGCCTGCTCAGCTACTTGATTATTGCCAGCTGAGCAGCATGATTTCTCAGAGCTGAGTTCCATGATTATAGCCTGCTGACTGATTCCTGCCTACTCAGCTCTATGTTCATTGCCTCCAGAGGCACATGATCAGTGTATGACACCAAACATGATCAGTGCATGATCAGTCACATGATCAGTGCATGATAAGCCACGTGATCAGTGCATGATCAATTACGTGATCAGTGCATGATCAGTCACGTGACCAGTACATGGTAGCTACGTGATCATTGCATGATCAGCCACGTGATCAGTGCATGATCAGCCACGTGATCAGTGCATGATCAGTCACGTGATCAGTGCATGATCAGTCACGTGATCAGTGCATGATCAGTCACGTGATCAGTGCATGATCATCCACGTGATCAGTGCATGATCAGTCACGTGATCAGTGCATGATATAGACGTGATCAGTGCATGATCAGTCACGTGATCAGTGCATGATCAGCCACGTGATCAGTGCATGATAGCCACGTGATCAGTGCATGATAGCCACGTGATCAGTGCATGATCAGTCACGTGATCAGTGCATGATCAGCCACGTGATCAGTGCATGATAGCCACGTGATCAGTGCATGATCAGTCACGTGATCAGTGCATGATCAGTCACGTGATCAGTGCATGATCAGTCACGTGATCAGTGCATGATCATTTACGTGATCAGTGCATGATCAGTCACGTGATCAGTATATGTAGCTACGTGATCAGTGCATGATCAGTCACGTGATCAGTGCATGATAGCCACGTGATCAGTGCATGATCAGTCACGTGATCAGTGTATGATCAGCCACGTGATCAGTGCATGATCAGCCACGTGATCAGTGCATGATAGCCACGTGATCAGTGCATGATCAGTCACGTGATCAGTGCATGATCAGTCACGTGATCAGTGCATGATAGCCACATGATCAGTGCATGATCAGCCACGTGATCAGTGCATGATAGCCACGTGATCAGTGCATGATCAGTCACGTGATCAGTGCATGATCAGCCACGTGATCAGTGCATGATAGCCACGTGATCAGTGCATGATCAGTCACGTGATCAGTGCATGATCAGTCACGTGATCAGTGTATGATCAGCCACGTGAACAGTGCATGCTCAGTCACGTGATCAGGGCCTGCTGAGCTGCGTGATTACTGTCTGCTCATCTGCTTGACAATTGCCAGCTGAGCTGCACGATTCCTGCCTGTCATCTGCTTGACAATTGCCACCTGTGCTGCGTAATTCCTGCCTGCTCAGCTGCTTGATTATTGCCAGCTGAGCAGCATGATTTCTCAGAGCTGAGTTCCATGATTATTGCCTGCTGACTGATTCCTGCCTACTCAGCTCTTTGTTCATTGCCTCCAGAGGCACATGATCAGTGTATGACACCAAACATGATCAGCACATGATCAGTCACATGATCAGTGCATGATAAGCCACGTGATCAGTGCATGATCAGTCATGTGATCAGTGCATGATCAGTCACGTGATCAGTGCATGATAGCCACGTGATCAGTGCATGATCAGCCACGTGATCAGTGCATGATCAGTCACGTGATCAGTGCATGATCAGTCACGTGATCAGTGCATGATCAGTCACGTGATCAGTGCATGATCAGTCACGTGATCAGTGCATGATCAGCCACGTGATCAGTGCATGATCAGTCACGTGATCAGTGCATGATATAGACGTGATCAGTGCATGATCAGTCACGTGATCAGTGCATGATCAGCCACGTGATCAGTGCATGATAGCCACGTGATCAGTGCATGATAGCCACGTGATCAGTGCATGATCAGTCACGTGATCAGTGCATGATCAGCCACGTGATCAGTGCATGATAGCCACGTGATCAGTGCATGATCAGTCACGTGATCAGTGCATGATCAGTCACGTGATCAGTGCATGATCAGTCACGTGATCAGTGCATGATCATTTACGTGATCAGTGCATGATCAGTCACGTGATCAGTGCATAGTAGCCACGTGATCAGTGCATGATCAGTCACGTGATCAGTGCATGATAGCCACGTGATCAGTGCATGATCAGTCACGTGATCAGTGCATGATCAGCCACGTGATCAGTGCATGATCAGCCACGTGATCAGTGCATGATCAGCCACGTGATCAGTGCATGGTCAGACACGTGAACAGTGTATGATCAGCCACGTGATCAGTGCATGATATCCAAGTGATCAGTGCATGATCAGTCACGTGATCAGTGTATGATCAGCCACGTGAACAGTGCATGCTCAGTCACGTGATCAGGGCCTGCTGAGCTGCGTGATTACTGTCTGCTCATCTGCTTGACAATTGCCAGCTGAGCTGCACGATTCCTGCCTGTCATCTGCTTGACAATTGCCAGCTGTGCTGCGTAATTCCTGCCTGCTCAGCTGCTTGATTATTGCCAGCTGAGCAGCATGATTCCTCACACCTGAGTTCCATGATTATTGCCTGCTGACTGTTTGATTCGTGCCTACTCAGCTCTTTGTTTATTGCCTCCAGAGGCACATGATCAGTGTATGATAGCAAACATGATCAGCGCATGATCAGTCACATGATCAGCGCCATTAAGTCACGTGATCACTACATGATAGTCATGTGATCAGTCCATGCTCAGTCACGGTATCAGTGCATGATCAGCCACGTGATCAGTGCATGATCTGTCACATGATTAGTGTATGATCATCCACGTGATCAGTGCATGGGCAGTCATGTGATCAGTGCATGATATAGACGTGATCAGTGCATGATCAGTCTCGTGATCAGTGCATGATAGCCACGTGATCAGTGCATGATCAGTCACCTGATGGGTGTATGATCATTCACGTGACCTGTACATGGTAGCTACATGATCATTGCATGATCAGCCACGTGAGTAGTGCATGATAGCCACGTGATCACTGCATGATCAGTCACGTGATCAGTGCATGATCAGTCATGTGACCAGTACATGGTAGCTGCGTGATCATGCATGATCAGCCACGTGAGCAGTGCATGATAGCCACGTGATCAGTGCATGATCAGTCACGTGATCAGTGCATGATCAGTCACGTGATCAGTGCATGATCAGCCACGTGATCAGTGCATGATCAGGCACGTGATCAGTGCATGATCAGCCACGTGATCAGTGCATGATAGCCACGTGATCAGTGCATGATCAGTCACGTGATCAGTGCATGATCAGTCACGTGATCAGTGCATGATCAGCCACGTGATCAGTGCATGATCAGCCACGTGATCAGTGCATGATCAGTCACGTGATCAGTGCATGATCAGCCACGTGATCAGTGCATGATCAGTCACGTGATCAGTGCATGATCAGCCACGTGATCAGTGCATGATAGCCACGTGATCAGTGCATGATAGCCACGTGATCAGTGCATGATCAGTCACGTGATCAGTGCATGATCAGTCACGTGATCAGTGCATGATCAGCCACGTGATCAGTGCATGATCAGTCACGTGATCAGTGCATGATAGCCCGTGATCAGTGCATGATCAGTCCCGTGATCAGTGCATGATCAGCCACGTGATCAGTGCATGATAGCCACGTGATCAGTGCATGATCAGTCACGTGATCAGTGCATGATCAGCCACGTGATCAGTGCATGATCAGCCACGTGATCAGTGCATGATAGCCACGTGATCAGTGCATGATCAGTCACGTGATCAGTGCATGATCAGTCACGTGATCAGTGCATGGTATTTACATGTCATTGCATGATCAGCCACGTGATCAGTGCATGATAGCCACGTGATCAGTGCATGATCAGTCACGTGATCAGTGCATGATCAGTCATGTGACCAGTACATGGTAGCTGCGTGATCATGCATGATCAGCCACGTGAGCAGTGCATGATAGCCACGTGATCAGTGCATGATCAGTCACGTGATCAGTGCATGATCAGCCACGTGATCAGTGCATGATCAGGCACGTGATCAGTGCATGATCAGCCACGTGATCAGTGCATGATAGCCACGTGATCAGTGCATGATCAGTCACGTGATCAGTGCATGATCAGTCACGTGATCAGTGCATGATCAGCCACGTGATCAGTGCATGATAGCCACGTGATCAGTGCATGATCAGTCACGTGATCAGTGCATGATCAGCCACGTGATCAGTGCATGATCAGTCACATGATCAGTGCATGATCATCCACGTGATCAGTGCATGGGCAGTCATGTGATCAGTGCATGATATAGACGTGATCAGTGCATGATCAGTCACGTGATCAGTGCATGATAGCCACGTGATCAGTGCATGATCACCTGATCAGTGTATGATCATTCACGTGACCAGTACATGGTAGCTACATGATCATTGCATGATCAGCCACGTGATCAGTGCATGATAGCCACGTGATCAGTGCATGATCAGTCACGTGATCAGTGCATGATCAGTCATGTGACCAGTACATGGTAGCTGCGTGATCATGCATGATCAGCCACGTGATCAGTGCATGATAGCCACGTGATCAGTGCATGATCAGTCACGTGATCAGTGCATGATCAGTCACGTGATCAGTGCATGATCAGCCACGTGATCAGTGCATGATCAGCCACGTGATCAGTGCATGATCAGTTACGTGATCAGTGCATGATCAGTCACGTGATCAGTGCATGGTAGCTACGTGATCAGTGCATGATCAGCCACGTGATCAGTGCATGATAGCCACGTGATCAGTGCATGATCAGCCACGTGATCAGTGCATGATCAGTCACGTGATCAGTGCATGATCAGTCACGTGATCAGTGCATGATCAGTCACGTGATCAGTGCATGATCAGCCACGTGATCAGTGCATGTCAGTCATGTATCAGTGCATGATAGCCGTGATCAGTGCATGATCAGTCACGTGATCAGTGCATGATCAGCCACGTGATCAGTGCATGATAGCCACGTGATCAGTGCATGATCAGTCACGTGATCAGTGCATGATCAGTCACGTGATCAGTGTGTGATCAGCCACGTGAACAGTGCATGCTCAGTCACGTGATCAGGGCCTGCTGAGCTGCGTGATTACTGTCTGCTCATCTGCTTGACAATTGCCAGCTGAGCTGCACGATTCCTGCCTGTCATCTGCTTGACAATTGCCACCTGTGCTGCGTAATTCCTGCCTGCTCAGCTACTTGATTATTGCCAGCTGAGCAGCATGATTTCTCAGAGCTGAGTTCCATGATTATTGCCTGCTGACTGATTCGTGCCTACTCAGCTCTTTGTTCATTGCCTCCAGAGGCACATGATCAGTGTATGATACCAAACATGATCAGCACATGATCAGTCACATGATCAGTGCATGATAAGCCACGTGATCAGTGCATGATCAGTCATGTGATCAGTGCATGATCAGTCATGTGATCAGTGCATGGTAGCTGCGTGATCAGTGCATGATCAGCCACGTGATCAGTGCATGATCAGTCACGTGATCAGTGCATGATCAGTCACGTGATCAGTGCATGATCAGCCACGTGATCAGTGCATGATATCCACGTGATCAGTGCATGATAGCCACGTGATCAGTGCATGATAGCCACGTGATCAGTGCATGATCAGTCACGTGATCAGTGCATGATCAGCCACGTGATCAGTGCATGATAGCCACGTGATCAGTGCATGATAGCCACGTGATCAGTGCATGATCAGTCACGTGATCAGTGCATGATCAGTCACGTGATCAGTGCATGATCAGCCACTGATCAGTGCATGATCAGCCACGTGATCAGTGCATGATCAATCACGTGATCAGTGCATGATCAGTCACGTGATCAGTGCATGATAGCTACGTGATCAGTGCATGATCAGCCACGTGATCAGTGCATGATAGCCACGTGATCAGTGCATGATAGCCACGTGATCAGTGCATGATCAGTCACGTGATCAGTGCATGATCAGCCACGTGATCAGTGCATGATAGCCACGTGATCAGTGCATGATAGCCACGTGATCAGTGCATGATCAGTCACGTGATCAGTGCATGATCAGTCACGTGACCAGTACATGGTAGTTACATGATCATTGCATGATCAGCCACGTGATCAGTGCATGATAGCCACGTGATCAGTGCATGATCAGTCACGTGATCAGTGCATGATCAGTCACGTGATCAGTGCATGATAGCTGCGTGATCATGCATGATCAGCCACGTGATCAGTGCATGATAGCCACGTGATCAGTGCATGATCAGTCACGTGATCAGTGCATGATCAGTCACGTGATCAGTGCATGATCAGCCACGTGATCAGTGCATGATCAGGCACGTGATCAGTGCATGATCAGCCACGTGATCAGTGCATGATAGCCACGTGATCAGTGCATGATCAGTCACGTGATCAGTGCATGATCAGTCACGTGATCAGTGCATGATCAGCCACGTGATCAGTGCATGATCAGCCACGTGATCAGTGCATGATCAATTACGTGATCAGTGCATGATCAGTCACGTGACCAGTACATGGTAGCTACGTGATCATTGCATGATCAGCCACGTGAGCAGTGCATGATAGCCACGTGATCAGTGCATGATCAGCCACGTGATCAGTGCATGATCAGTCACGTGATCAGTGCATGATCAGTCACGTGATCAGTGCATGATCAGCCACGTGATCAGTGCATGTCAGTCATGTAGTCAGTGCATGATAGCCCGTGATCAGTGCATGATCAGTCACGTGATCAGTGCATGATCAGCCACGTGATCAGTGCATGATAGCCACGTGATCAGTGCATGATCAGTCACGTGATCAGTGCATGATCAGTCACGTGATCAGTGTGTGATCAGCCACGTGAACAGTGCATGCTCAGTCACGTGATCAGGGCCTGCTGAGCTGCGTGATTACTGTCTGCTCATCTGCTTGACAATTGCCAGCTGAGCTGCACGATTCCTGCCTGTCATCTGCTTGACAATTGCCAGCTGTGCTGCGTAATTCCTGCCTGCTCATCTGCTTGATTATTGCCAGCTGAGCAGCATGATTTCTCACAGCTGAGTTCCATGATTATTGCCTGCTGACTGATTCGTGCCTACTCAGCTCTTTGTTCATTGCCTCCAGAGGCACATGATCAGTGTATGATACCAAACATGATCAGCACATGATCAGTCACATGATCAGTGCATGATAAGCCACGTGATCAGTGCATGATCAGTCATGTGATCAGTGCATGATCAGTCATGTGATCAGTGCATGGTAGCTGTGTGATCAGTGCATGATCAGCCACGTGATCAGTGCATGATCAGTCACGTGATCAGTGCATGATCAGTCACGTGATCAGTGCATGATCAGCCACGTGATCAGTGCATGATATCCACGTGATCAGTGCATGATAGCCACGTGATCAGTGCATGATAGCCACGTGATCAGTGCATGATCAGTCACGTGATGTGTGATCAGCCACGTGATCAGTGCATGATAGCCACGTGATCAGTGCATGATAGCCACGTGATCAGTGCATGATCAGTCACGTGATCAGTGCATGATCAGTCACGTGATCAGTGTGTGATCAGCCACGTGATCAGTGCATGATCAGCCACGTGATCAGTGCATGATCAATCACGTGATCAGTGCATGATCAGTCACGTGATCAGTGCATGGTAGCTACGTGATCAGTGCATGATCAGCCACGTGATCAGTGCATGATAGCCACGTGATCAGTGCATGATAGCCACGTGATCAGTGCATGATCAGTCACGTGATCATGTGTGATCAGCCACGTGATCAGTGCATGATATCCACGTGATCAGTGCATGATAGCCACGTGATCAGTGCATGATAGCCACGTGATCAGTGCATGATCAGTCACGTGATCATGTGTGATCAGCCACGTGATCAGTGCATGATGAGCCACGTGATCAGTGCATGATCAATTACGTGATCAGTGCATGATCAGTCACGTGACCAGTACATGGTTGCTACGTGATCGTGCATGATCAGCCACGTGAGCAGTGCATGATAGCCACGTGATCAGTGCATGATCAGTCACGTGATCAGTGCATGATCAGCCACGTGATCAGTGCATGATCAGTCACGTGATCAGTGCATGATCATTTACGTGATCAGTGCATGATCAGTCACGTGACCAGTATATGGTAGCTACGTGATCATTCCATGACAGCCACGTGAGCAGTGCATGATAGCCACGTGATCAGTGCATGATCAGTTACGTGAGCAGTGTATGATCAGCCACGTGATCAGTGCATGAGTGCCACGTGATCAGTGCATGATATGTCACGTGACAGTGTGTGATCAGCCACGTGATCAGTGCATGATCAGCCACGTGATCAGTGCATGATAGCCACGTGATCAGTGCATGATCAGTTACGTGATCAGTGTATGATCAGCCACGTGATCAGTGCATGATCAGACACGTGATCAGTGCATGATCAGCCACGTGATCAGTGCATGATCAGTCACGTGATCAGTGCATGATCAGCCACGTGATCAGTGCATGATCAGCCACGTGATCAGTGCATGATAGCCACGTGATCAGTGCATGATAGCCACGTGATCAGTGCATGATCAGTCACGTGATCAGTGTGTGATCAGCCACGTGATCAGTGCATGATCAGTCACGTGATCAGTGCATGATCATTACGTGATCAGTGCATGATCAGTCACGTGATCAGTGCATTAAGTCACGTGATCAGTGCATGATAGTCATGTGATCAGTGCATGATCAGTCACGTGATCAGTGCATGATCAGCCACGTGATCAGTGCATGATCAGCCACGTGATCAGTGCATGATAGCCACGTGATCAGTGCATGATCAGTCACGTGATCAGTGCATGATCAGGCACGTGATCAGTGCATGATCAGCCACGTGATCAGTGCATGATAGCCACGTGATCAGTGCATGATCAGTCACGTGATCAGTGCATGATCAGTCACGTGACCAGTACATGGTAGCATGATCAGTGCATGATCAGCCACGTGATAGTGCATGATAGCCACGTGATCAGTGCATGATCAGTCACGTGATCAGTGCATGATCAGTCACGTGATCAGTGCATGATCAGCCACGTGATCAGTGCATGATCAGCCACGTGATCAGTGCATGATAGTCACGTGATCAGTGCATGATCAGTCACGTGATCAGTGCATGATCAGTCACGTGATCAGTGCATGATCAGCCACGTGATCAGTGCATGATCAGCCACGTGATCAGTGCATGATCAGTCACGTGATCAGTGCATGATCAGTCACGTGATCAGTGCATGATAGCTACGTGATCAGTGCATGATCAGCCACGTGATCAGTGCATGATAGCCACGTGATCAGTGCATGATCAGCCACGTGATCAGTGCATGATCAGTCACGTGATCAGTGCATGATCAGTCACGTGATCAGTGCATGATCAGTCACGTGATCAGTGCATGATCAGTCACGTGATCAGTGCATGATCATCCACGTGATCAGTGCATGATCAGTCACGTGATCAGTGCATGATATAGACGTGATCAGTGCATGATCAGTCACGTGATCAGTGCATGATCAGCCACGTGATCAGTGCATGATAGCCAGTGATCAGTGCATGATCAGCCAGTGATCAGTGCATGATCAGTCACGTGATCAGTGCATGATCAGCCACGTGATCAGTGCATGATCAGCCACGTGATCAGTGCATGATCAGTCACGTGATCAGTGCATGATCAGTCACGTGATCAGTACATGATCAGTCACGTGAACAGTGCATGATCATTTACGTGATCAGTGCATGATCAGTCACGTGACCAGTATATGGTAGCTACGTGATCATTCCATGATCAGCCACGTGAGCAGTGCATGATAGCCACGTGATGTGTGCATGATGAGTTACGTGATCAGTGTATGATCAGCCACGTGATCAGTGCATGAGTGCCACGTGATCAGTGCATGATATGTCACGTGACAGGTGTGTGATCAGCCACGTGATCAGTGCATGATCAGCCACGTGATCAGTGCATGATAGCCACGTGATCAGTGCATGATCAGACACGTGAACAGTGTATGATCAGCCACGTGATCAGTGCATGATATCCAAGTGATCAGTGCATGATCAGTCACGTGATCAGTGTATGATCAGCCACGTGAACAGTGCATGCTCAGTCACGTGATCTGGGCCTGCTGAGCTGCGTGATTACTGTCTGCTCATCTGCTTGACAATTGCCAGCTGAGCTGCACGATTCCTGCCTGTCATCTGCTTGACAATTGCCAGCTGTGCTGCGTAATTCCTGCCTGCTCAGCTGCTTGATTATTGCCAGCTGAGCAGCATGATTCCTCACAGCTGAGTTCCATGATTATTGCCTGCTGACTGTTTGATTCGTGCCTACTCAGCTCTTTGTTTATTGCCTCCAGAGGCACATGATCAGTGTATGATAGCAAACATGATCAGCGCATGATCAGTCACATGATCAGCGCCATTAAGTCACGTGATCACTACATGATAGTCATGTGATCAGTCCATGCTCAGTCACGGTATCAGTGCATGATCAGCCACGTGATCAGTGCATGATCTGTCACATGATTAGTGTATGATCATCCACGTGATCAGTGCATGGGCAGTCATGTGATCAGTGCATGATATAGACGTGATCAGTGCATGATCAGTCTCGTGATCAGTGCATGATAGCCACGTGATCAGTGCATGATCAGTCACCTGATGGGTGTATGATCATTCACGTGACCTGTACATGGTAGCTACATGATCATTGCATGATCAGCCACGTGAGTAGTGCATGATAGCCACGTGATCACTGCATGATCAGTCACGTGATCAGTGCATGATCAGTCATGTGACCAGTACATGGTAGCTGCGTGATCATGCATGATCAGCCACGTGAGCAGTGCATGATAGCCACGCGATCAGTGCATGATCAGTCACGTGATCAGTGCATGATCAGTCACGTGATCAGTGCATGATCAGCCACGTGATCAGTGCATGATCAGGCACGTGATCAGTGTATGATCAGCCACGTGATCAGTGCATGATAGCCACGTGATCAGTGCATGATCAGTCACGTGATCAGTGCATGATCAGTCACGTGATCAGTGCATGATCAGCCACGTGATCAGTGCATGATCAGCCACGTGATCAGTGCATGATCAGTCACGTGATCAGTGCATGATCAGCCACGTGATCAGTGCATGATCAGGCACGTGATCAGTGCATGATCAGCCACGTGATCAGTGCATGATAGCCACGTGATCAGTGCATGATAGCCACGTGATCAGTGCATGATCAGTCACGTGATCAGTGCATGATCAGTCACGTGATCAGTGCATGATCAGCCACGTGATCAGTGCATGATCAGTCACGTGATCAGTGCATGATAGCCCGTGATCAGTGCATGATCAGTCCCGTGATCAGTGCATGATCAGCCACGTGATCAGTGCATGATAGCCACGTGATCAGTGCATGATCAGTCACGTGATCAGTGCATGATCAGCCACGTGATCAGTGCATGATCAGCCACGTGATCAGTGCATGATAGCCACGTGATCAGTGCATGATCAGTCACGTGATCAGTGCATGATCAGTCACGTGATCAGTGCATGGTATTTACATGTCAGTGCATGATCAGCCACGTGATCAGTGCATGATAGCCACGTGATCAGTGCATGATCAGTCACGTGATCAGTGCATGATCAGTCATGTGACCAGTGCATGGTAGCTGCGTGATCATGCATGATCAGCCACGTGATCAGTGCATGATAGCCACGTGATCAGTGCATGATCAGTCACGTGATCAGTGCATGATCAGCCACGTGATCAGTGCATGATCAGGCACGTGATCAGTGCATGATCAGCCACGTGATCAGTGCATGATAGCCACGTGATCAGTGCATGATCAGTCACGTGATCAGTGCATGATCAGTCACGTGATCAGTGCATGATAGCCACGTGATCAGTGCATGATAGCCACGTGATCAGTGCATGATCAGTCACGTGATCAGTGCATGATCAGCCACGTGATCAGTGCATGATCAGTCACATGATCAGTGTATGATCATCCACGTGATCAGTGCATGGGCAGTCACGTGATCAGTGCATGATATAGACGTGATCAGTGCATGATCAGTCACGTGATCAGTGCATGATAGCCACGTGATCAGTGCATGATCAGTCACCTGATCAGTGTATGATCATTCACGTGACCTGTACATGGTAGCTACATGATCATTGCATGATCAGCCACGTGATAGTGCATGATAGCCACGTGATCAGTGCATGATCAGTCACGTGATCAGTGCATGATCAGTCATGTGACCAGTGCATGGTAGCTGCGTGATCATGCATGATCAGCCACGTGATCAGTGCATGATAGCCACGTGATCAGTGCATGATCAGTCACGTGATCAGTGCATGATCAGTCACGTGATCAGTGCATGATCAGCCACGTGATCAGTGCATGATCAGCCACGTGATCAGTGCATGATCAGTTACGTGATCAGTGCATGATCAGTCACGTGATCAGTGCATGGTAGCTACGTGATCAGTGCATGATCAGCCACGTGATCAGTGCATGATAGCCACGTGATCAGTGCATGATCAGCCACGTGATCAGTGCATGATCAGTCACGTGATCAGTGCATGATCAGTCACGTGATCAGTGCATGATCAGTCACGTGATCAGTGCATGATCAGCCACGTGATCAGTGCATGTCAGCCACGTATCAGTGCATGATAGCCGTGATCAGTGCATGATCAGTCCCGTGATCAGTGCATGATCAGCCACGTGATCAGTGCATGATAGCCACGTGATCAGTGCATGATCAGTCACGTGATCAGTGCATGATCAGTCACGTGATCAGTGTATGATCAGCCACGTGAACAGTGCATGCTCAGTCACGTGATCAGGGCCTGCTGAGCTGCGTGATTACTGTCTGCTCATCTGCTTGACAATTGCCAGCTGAGCTGCACGATTCCTGCCTGTCATCTGCTTGACAATTGCCACCTGTGCTGCGTAATTCCTGCCTGCTCAGCTACTTGATTATTGCCAGCTGAGCAGCATGATTTCTCACAGCTGAGTTCCATGATTATAGCCTGCTGACTGATTCGTGCCTACTCAGCTCTTTGTTCATTGCCTCCAGAGGCACATGATCAGTGTATGATACCAAACATGATCAGCACATGATCAGTCACATGATCAGTGCATGATAAGCCACGTGATCAGTGCATGATCAGTCATGTGATCAGTGCATGATCAGTCATGTGATCAGTGCATGGTAGCTGCGTGATCAGTGCATGATCAGCCACGTGATCAGTGCATGATCAGTCACGTGATCAGTGCATGATCAGTCACGTGATAGTGCATGATCAGCCACGTGATCAGTGCATGATATCCACGTGATCAGTGCATGATAGCCACGTGATCAGTGCATGATAGCCACGTGATCAGTGCATGATCAGTCACGTGATAGTGCATGATCAGCCACGTGATCAGTGCATGATAGCCACGTGATCAGTGCATGATAGCCACGTGATCAGTGCATGATCAGTCACGTGATCAGTGCATGATCAGTCACGTGATCAGTGTGTGATCAGCCACGTGATCAGTGCATGATGAGCCACGTGATCAGTGCATGATCAATCACGTGATCAGTGCATGATCAGTCACGTGATCAGTGCATGATAGCTACGTGATCAGTGCATGATCAGCCACGTGATCAGTGCATGATAGCCACGTGATCAGTGCATGATAGCCACGTGATCAGTGCATGATCAGTCACGTGATCAGTGTGTGATCAGCCACGTGATCAGTGCATGATCAGCCACGTGATCAGTGCATGATAGCCACGTGATCAGTGCATGATCAGTCACGTGATCAGTGCATGATCAGTCACGTGACCAGTACATGGTAGTTACATGATCATTGCATGATCAGCCACGTGATCAGTGCATGATAGCCACGTGATCAGTGCATGATCAGTCACGTGATCAGTGCATGATCAGTCACGTGATCAGTGCATGGTAGCTGCGTGATCATGCATGATCAGCCACGTGATCAGTGCATGATAGCCACGTGATCAGTGCATGATCAGTCACGTGATCAGTGCATGATCAGTCACGTGATCAGTGCATGATCAGCCACGTGATCAGTGCATGATCAGGCACGTGATCAGTGCATGATCAGCCACGTGATCAGTGCATGATAGCCACGTGATCAGTGCATGATCAGTCACGTGATCAGTGCATGATCAGTCACGTGATCAGTGCATGATCAGCCACGTGATCAGTGCATGATCAGCCACGTGATCAGTGCATGATCAATTACGTGATCAGTGCATGATCAGTCACGTGACCAGTACATGGTAGCTACGTGATCATTGCATGATCAGCCACGTGATCAGTGCATGATAGCCACGTGATCAGTGCATGATCAGCCACGTGATCAGTGCATGATCAGTCACGTGATCAGTGCATGATCAGTCACGTGATCAGTGCATGATCATCCACGTGATCAGTGCATGTCAGTCATGTAGTCAGTGCATGATAGCCCGTGATCAGTGCATGATCAGTCACGTGATCAGTGCATGATCAGCCACGTGATCAGTGCATGATAGCTACGTGATCAGTGCATGATCAGTCACGTGATCAGTGCATGATCAGTCACGTGATCAGTGTGTGATCAGCCACGTGAACAGTGCATGCTCAGTCACGTGATCAGGGCCTGCTGAGCTGCGTGATTACTGTCTGCTCATCTGCTTGACAATTGCCAGCTGAGCTGCACGATTCCTGCCTGTCATCTGCTTGACAATTGCCAGCTGTGCTGCGTAATTCCTGCCTGCTCATCTGCTTGATTATTGCCAGCTGAGCAGCATGATTTCTCACAGCTGAGTTCCATGATTATAGCCTGCTGACTGATTCCTGCCTACTCAGCTCTTTGTTCATTGCCTCCAGAGGCACATGATCAGTGTATGATACCAAACATGATCAGCGCATGATCAGTCACATGATCAGTGCATGATAAGCCACGTGATCAGTGCATGATCAGTCATGTGATCAGTGCATGATCAGTCATGTGATCAGTACATGGTAGCTGCGTGATCAGTGCATGATCAGCCACGTGATCAGTGCATGATCAGTCACGTGATCAGTGCATGATCAGTCACGTGATCAGTGCATGATCAGCCACGTGATCAGTGCATGATATCCACGTGATCAGTGCATGATAGCCACGTGATCAGTGCATGATAGCCACGTGATCAGTGCATGATCAGTCACGTGATCAGTGTGATCAGCCACGTGATCAGTGCATGATCAGCCACGTGATCAGTGCATGATAGCCACGTGATCAGTGCATGATCAGTCACGTGATCAGTGCATGATCAGTCACGTGATCAGTGTGTGATCAGCCACGTGATCAGTGCATGATCAGCCACGTGATCAGTGCATGATCAGTCACGTGATCAGTGCATGATCAGTCACGTGACCAGTACATGGTAGCTACGTGATCATTGCATGATCAGCCACGTGATCAGTGCATGATAGCCACGTGATCAGTGCATGATAGCCACGTGATCAGTGCATGATCAGTCACGTGATCATGTGTGATCAGCCACGTGATCAGTGCATGATATCCACGTGATCAGTGCATGATAGCCACGTGATCAGTGCATGATAGCCACGTGATCAGTGCATGATCAGTCACGTGATCATGTGTGATCAGCCACGTGATCAGTGCATGATGAGCCACGTGATCAGTGCATGATCAATTACGTGATCAGTGCATGATCAGTCACGTGACCAGTACATGGTTGCTACGTGATCGTGCATGATCAGCCACGTGATCAGTGCATGATAGCCACGTGATCAGTGCATGATCAGTCACGTGATCAGTGCATGATCAGCCACGTGATCAGTGCATGATCAGTCACGTGATCAGTGCATGATCATTTACGTGATCAGTGCATGATCAGCCACGTGACCAGTATATGGTAGCTACGTGATCATTCCATGACAGCCACGTGAGCAGTGCATGATAGCCACGTGATCAGTGCATGATCAGTTACGTGATCAGTGTATGATCAGCCACGTGATCAGTGCATGAGTGCCACGTGATCAGTGCATGATATGTCACGTGACAGTGTGTGATCAGCCACGTGATCAGTGCATGATCAGCCACGTGATCAGTGCATGATAGCCACGTGATCAGTGCATGATCAGTTACGTGATCAGTGCATGATCAGCCACGTGATCAGTGCATGGTCAGACACGTGATCAGTGCATGATCAGCCACGCGATCAGTGCATGATCAGTCACGTGATCAGTGCATGATCAGCCACGTGATCAGTGCATGATCAGCCACGTGATCAGTGCATGATCAGCCACGTGATCAGTGCATGATAGCCACGTGATCAGTGCATGATCAGTCACGTGATCAGTGCATGATCAGCCACGTGATCAGTGCATGATCAGTCACGTGATCAGTGCATGATCATTACGTGATCAGTGCATGATCAGTCACGTGATCAGTGCATGAAGTCACGTGATCAGTGCATGATAGTCATGTGATCAGTGCATGATCAGCCACGTGATCAGTGCATGATCAGCCACGTGATCAGTGCATGATCAGCCACGTGATCAGTTCATGATAGCTATGTGATCAGTTCATGATTTGTCACGTGATCTGTGCAAGACCAGGCAGGTGATCAGTGCATGATCAGCCACGTGAACAGTGCATGATAGCCACGTGATCAGTGCATGATCCGACACCTGATGGGTGTATGATCAGTCACCTGACCGGTACATGGTAGCTACATGATCATTGCATGATCAGCCACGTGAGTAGTGCATGATAGCCACTTATCAGTGCATGATCAGTCACGTGATCAGTGCATGATCAGTCACGTGACATTGCATGATCAGCCACGTGATCAGTGTTTGACCAGCCAAGTGATCAGTGCATGATAGTCACGTGATCAGTGCATGATCAGTCACGTGATCAGTGCATGATCAGTCACGTGATCAGTGGATGTTCAGCCACGTGATCAGTGCATGTTGAGCCACATGATCAGTGCATGATCAATTACGTGATCAGTGCATGATCAGTCACGTGATCAGTACATGGTAGCTACGTGATCATTGCCTGATCAGCCACATGAGCCGTGCATGATAGCCACGTGATCAGTGCATGATAGCCATGAGTTCAGTGCATGATCAGTCACGTGATCAGTGCATGATCACTCACGTTAACAGTGCATGATAAGTCACCTGATCAGTGCATGATCTGTCGCATGATCAGTGTATGATCATCCGGTGATCAGTGCATGGGCAGTCATGTGATCAGTGCATGATATAGACGTAATTAGTGCATGATCAGTCTCGTGATCAGTGTATGATCAACCACGTGATCAGTGCACGATAGCCAGATAATGAGTGCACGATAGCCAGATGATCAGTGCATTATCAGTCACGTGATCAGTGTATGATCAGCCAAGTAATAAGTGCATGATAGCCAACTGATCAGTGGATGATCAGTCACGTGATCAGTGCATGATCAGTCACGTGATCAGTACATGAGCTGTCACGTGAACAGAGCGTGATCATTTACCTGAACTGTGCATGATCAGTCACGTGACCAGTATATAGTAGCTACGTGATCATTCCATGATGAGTCACGTGAGCAGTGCATGGTAGACGGATGTGTGCATGATGAGTTACGTGAACAGAGTATGATCAGCCACGTGATCAGTGCATGAGTGCCACGTGATCAGTGCATGATATGTCACGTGACAGGTGTGTGATCAGCCACGTGAACAGTGCATGTTCAGCCACGTGATCAGTGCATGATAGCCACGTGATCAGTGCATGGTCAGACACGAGAACAGTGTATGATCAGCCACGTGATCAGTGCATGATATCCAAGTGATCAGTGCATGATGAGTCACGTGATCAGTGTATGATCAGCCACATGAACAGTGCATGCTCAGTCACGTGATCTGGGCCTGCTGAGCTGCGTGATTACTGTCTGCTCATCTGCTTGACAATTGCCAGCTGAGCTGCACGATTCCTGCCTGTCATCTGCTGGACAATTGCCAGCTGTGCTGCGTAATTCCTGCCTGCTCATCTGCTTGATTATTGCCAGCTGAGCAGCATGATTTCTCACAGCTGAGTTCCATGATTATAGCCTGCTGACTGATTCGTGCTACTCAGCTCTTTGTTTATTGCCTCCAGAGGCACATGATCAGTGTGACACCAAACATGATCAGCGCATGATCAGTCACATGATCAGAGCATTAAGTCACGTGATCACTACATGATAGTCATGTGATCAGTCCATGCTCAGTCACGGTATCAGTGCATGATCAGCCACGTGATCAGTGCATGATCTGTCACATGATTAGTGTATGATCATCCACGTGATCAGTGCATGGGCAGTCGTGATCAGTGCATGATATAGACGTTATCAGTGCATGATAGTCTCGTGATCAGTGCATGATAGCCACGTGATCAGTGCATGATCAGTCACCTGATGCGTGTATGATCATTCACGTGACCTGTACATGGTAGTCACATGAACATTGCATGATATCCACGTGAGTAGTGCATGATAGCCACGTGATCACTGCATGATCAGTCACGTGATCAGCATGATCAGTCATGTGACCAGTACATGTTAGCTGTGTGATCATCGCATGATCAGCCACGTGATCAGTGCATGGTAGCCACGTGATCAGTGCATGATCAGACACGTGATCAGTGCATGATCAGTCACGTGATCAGTGCATGATCAGCCACGTGATCAGTGCATGACAGGCACGTGATCAGTGTATGTCAGCCACGGATCAGTGCATGATAGCCACGTGATCAGTGCACGATTAGTCACGTGATCAGTGCATGATCAGTCACGGATCTGTGCATGATAGCCAGGTGATCAGTGCATGATAGCCACGTGATCAGTGCATGATCAGTCACGTGATCAGTGCATGATCAGCCACGATCAGTGCATGACAGGCATGTGATCAGTGTATGTCCAGCCAAATGATCAGTGCATGATAGCCAGGTGATCAGTGCATGATAGCCACGTGATCAGTGCATGATCAGTCACGTGATCATGCATGATCAGTCACGTGATCAGTGCATGATATCCACGTGATCAGTGCATGTGGAGTCACGTAATCAATGCATGATAGCGCCTTGATCAGGCACGATCAGTCCCGTGATGAGTGTATGTTCAGCCAAGTGATCAGTGCATGATGCTACGTGATCAGTGCATGATCAGGCATATCACATTGCATGATTAGCCACGTCATCAGTGCATGATAGCCACGTGATCAGTGCATACTATTACGTGAACAATGCATGCGCAATCACGTGATCAGTGTGAGCAGCCACGTGATAAGTGCATGATCAGTCACGGATAGTGTGTGATCAGCCATGTGAACAGTGCATGCTCAGTCACGTGATCAGTGCATGATGAGCTGCGTGATTACTGTCTGCTCATCTGCTTGACAATTGCATGAGCTGCACGATTCCTGCCTGCCATCTCCTTGACAATTGCATGTGCTGCGTAATTCCTGCCTGCTATCTATTTGATCAGTGCATGAGCAGCATGATCAGTGCTGAGTTCCATGATTATAGCCTGCTGACTGACCTGCCTACTCAGCTCTATGTTCTTTCACCTGATCAGTGTACACGAAACATGATCAGCACATGATCAGCCACATGATCAATGCATGATAGCCAGGTGATCAGTGCATGATCAATTACGTGATCAGTGCATGATCAGTCATGCCACCAGTACATGGTAGCTGCGTGATCATTGCATGATCAGCCACGTGAGCAGTGCATGATAGTCACGTGATCAGTGCATGATCAGTCACGTGACCAGTGCCTGGTAGCTACGTGATCATTGCATGATCAGCCACGTGATCAGTGCATGATCGTCACGTGATCAGTGCATGTATCCACGTGAACATTGCATGATAGCCACATGATCAGTGCATGATATCCACGTGATCAGTGCAGGATAGCCACGTGATCACTTCATGATAGTCACGTGATCCGTACATGATCAGTCACATGAACAGTGCATGATCATTTACGTGATCAGTGCATGATCAGTCACGTGACCAGTACATGGTAGCTTCGTGATCATTCCATGACGAACCACGTGAGCAGTGCATGATAGCCACGTGATGTGTGCATGATGAGTTACGTGAGCAGAGCATGATCAGCCACGTGATCAGTGCATGGTGCCAGGTGATCAGTGCATGATCAGCCACGTGAACAGTTCATGTTCAGCCACGATCAGTGCATGATAGCCACGTGATCAGTGCATGATCAGTTACGTGAGCAGTTATGATCAGCCACGTGATCAGTGCATGGTAGACACGTGAACACTGTATGATCAGCCACGTGATCAGTGCATGATATCCAAGTGATCAGTGCATGATCAGCCACGTGAACAGTGCATGCTCAGTCACGTGATCAGGGCCTGCTGAGCTGCGGATTACTCTCTGCTCATCTGCTTGACAATTGCCAGCTGAGCTGCACGATTCCTGCCTGTCATCTCTTGACAATTGCCAGCTGTGCTGCGAATTCTGCCTGCTCAGCTGTGATTATTGCCAGCTGAGCAGCATGATTCCTCACACCGGAGTTCCATGATTATTGCCTGCTGACTGATTCGTGCCTACTCAGCTCTTTGTTTATTGCCTCCAGATGCACATGATCAGTGTATGATAGCAAACATGATCAGCCCATGATCAGTCACATGATCAGAGCATTAAGTCACGTGATCACTACATGATAGTCATGTGATCAGTCCATGATCAGTCACGGTATCAGTGCATGATCAGCCACGTGATCAGTGCATGATCTGTCACGTGATTAGTGTATGATCAGCCACGGATCAGTGCATGATCAGTCATGTGATCAGTGCATGATATAGACGTTATCAGTGCATGACAGTCTCCTGATCAGTGCATGATAGCCACATGATCAGTGCATGATCAGTCATCTGATGGGTGTATGATCATTCACGTATCATTACATGATAGCCACGTGATTAGTGCATGATAGCCACGTGATCAGTGCATGATCAGTCACGTGATCAGTGCATGATCAGTCATGTGATACGTGTGTGATCAGCCACGTGAGCAGTGCATGATAGCCACGTGATCAGTGCATGATAGAGACGAGATCAGTGCATGATAGTCACGTGATCAGTGCATGATCAGCCACGTGATCAGTGCATGACCAGGCAGGTGATCAGTGCATGTCCAGCCAAGTGATCAGTGCATGATAGCCACGTGATCAGTGCATGATAGTCACGTGATCAGTGCATGATCAGTCACGTGATCAGTGTATGTTCAGCCACGTGATCAGTGCATGATGAGCCACATGATCAGTCATTATCAATTACGTTATCAGTGCATGATCAGTCACGTGACCAGTACATGGTAGCTCATGATCATTGCCTGATCAGCCACGTGAGAAGTGCATGATAGCCACATGATCAGTGCATGATAGCCACGTGATCAGTGCCTGACCATTCACGTGATCAGTGCATCGTCTGTCACGTGATCAGTGCATGATCATCCATGTGATCAGTGCATGTGAGTCATGTGCTACGCCGTGTGATCAGTCCCGTGATGAGTTATGATCACCATGATCAGTGCAAGATAGCTACGTGATCAGTGCATGATCATCATCTGATAGGTGTGTGATCAGCCATGTGAACAGTGCATGATATCCACATGATCAATGCATGATAGCCACGTGATCAGTGCATGATCAATTATGTGATCAGTGCATGATCAGTCATGTGACCAGTACATGGTAGCTGGTGATCATTGCATGATCAGCCACGTGAGCAGTGCATGACAGTCACGTGATCAGTGCATGATCAGTCACGTCATATTGTGTGATCAGCCACGTGATCAGTGCATGATATCCACGTGATCAGTGCAGGATAGGAAAGTGATCAGTGTATTATAGCCACGTGATCAGTGCATGATCAGTCACGTGATACGGTGTGATCAGCCACGTGATCAGTGCATGTTATCCACGTGATCATTGCAGGTAGCCACGAGATCACTTCAGGATATTCCGTGAACTGTACATGATCAGTCACGGATTCGTGTGTGATCAGCCAACTGATCAGTGCGATAGCCATGTGATCAGTGCAGGATAATTACGGATCAGTGCATGATCAGTCACGGACCAGTACATGGTAGCTACGATCATTGCGATCAGCCACGTGATCAGTGCATGATAGCCACGTGATCAGTGCATGATACCACGGATCAGTGCATGATATACGACATGATCATTGCATGATATACACGTGATCAGTGCATGATAGCCACGTGATCAGTGCATGATCAGTCACCTGATGGGTGTATGATCATTCACGGACCTGTACATGGTAGTTACATGATCACTGCATGATCACTCACGTGATCAGTGCATGATCAGTCATGTGACCAGTACATGATAGCTGCGTGATCATCGCATGATCAGCCACGGAGCAGTGCATGATAGCCACGTGATCAGTGCATGATTAGTCACGTGATCAGTGCATGATCAGTCACGTGATCAGTGCATGATAGCCAGGTGATCAGTGCATGATAGCCACGTGATCAGTGCATGATCAGTCTCGTGATAAGTGCATGATAGCCACGTGATCAGTGCATGATCTGTCACATGATTAGTGTATGATCATCCACGTGATCAGTGCATGGGCAGTCATGTGATCGTGCATGATATGACGTTATCGTGCATGACCAGTCTCGTGATCAGTGCATGATAGCCACGTGATCAGTGCATGATCAGTCACCTGATGGGTGCATGATCAGCCACGTGAGTAGTGCATGATAGCCACGTGATCAGTGCATGATCAGTCACGTGATCAGTGCATGATCAGTCATGTGACCAGTACATGATAGCTGCGTGATCATCCCATGATCAGCCACGTGAGCAGTGCATGATAGCCACGTGATCAGTGCATGATCAGACACGAGATCTGTGCATGATCAGTCACGTGATCAGTGCATGATAGCCACGTGATCATCGATGATCAGCCACGTGAGCAGTGCATGATAGCCACGTGATCAGTGCATGATAGACACGAGATCAGTGCATGATCAGTCACGTGATCAGCATGATAGCCACGTGATCAGTGCATGATGAGCCACATGATCAGTGCATGATCAATTACGTGATCAGTGCATGGTCAGTCACGTGATCAGTGCATGATCATCCACGTGATCAGTGCATGTAGTCATGTAGTCAATGAATGATAGCGCCGTGATCAGTGCACGATCAGTCACGTGATGAGTTATGATCAGCCAAGTGATCAGTGCAAGATAGCTACGTGATCAGTGCATGATCAGTCACATGATCAGTGCATGATCAGTCACGTGATAGGTGTGTGATCAGCCATGTGAACATTGCATGCTCAGTCACGTGATCAGGGCCTGCTGAGCTGCGTGATTACTGTCTGCTCATCTGCTTGACAATTTCCAGCTGTGCTGCCCGATTCCTGCCTGTCATCTCCTTGACAATTGCCACCTGTGCTGCGTAATTCCTGCCTGCTCATCTACTTGATTATTGCCAGCTGAGCAGCATGATTTCTCAGAGCTGAGTTCCATGATTATAGCCTGCTGACTGATTCCTGCCTACTCAGCTCTATGTTCATTGCCTCCAGAGGCACATGATCAGTGTGACACCAAACATGATCAGCACATGATCAGTCACATGATCAATGCATGATAAGCCAGGTGATCAGTGCATGATCAATTATGTGATCAGTGCATGATCAGTCATGTGACCAGTACATGGTAGCTGTGTGATCATTGCATGATCAGCCACGGATCAGTGCATGATCAGTCACGTGATCAGTGCATGATCAGTCACGTGATACGTGTGTGATCAGCCACGTGATCAGTGCATGATATCCACGTGATCAGTGCAGGATAGCCACGTGATCAGTGTATTATAGCCACGTGATCAGTGCATGATCAGTCACGTGATACGTGCGTGATCAGTCACGTGATCAGTGCATGTAGCCACGTGATCAGTGCATGATAGCCACGTGATCAGTGCATGATCAGTCATGTGATACGTGTGTGATCAGCCACATGATTAGTGCATGATATCCACGTGATCAGTGCATTATAGCCACGTGATCAGTGCATGATCAGTCACCTGATGGGTGTATGATCATTCACGTGACCTGTACATGGTAGTTACATGAACATTGCATGATCAGCCACGTGAGTAGTGCATGATAGCCACGTGATCACTGCATGATCACTCACGTGATCAGTGCATGATCAGTCATGTGACCAGTACATGTTAGCTGCGTGATCATCGCATGATCAGCCACGTGAGCAGTGCATGATAGCAACGTGATCAGTGCATGATCAGTCACGTGATCAGTGCATGATCAGCCACGTGATCAGTGCATGAACAGGCACGTGATCAGTGCATGATCAGCCACGTGAGCAGTGCATGATAGCCACGTGATCAGTGCATGATCAGTCACGTGATCAGTGCATGATCAGTCACGTGATCTGTGCATGATAGCCAGGTGATCAGTGCATGATAGCCACGTGATCAGTGCATGATCAGTCACGTGATCAGTGCATGATCAGCCACGTGATCAGTGCATGATCTGTCACATGATTAGTGTATGATCATCCACGTGATCAGTGCATGGGCAGTCATGTGATCAGTGCATGATATAGACGTTATCAGTGCATGACGAGTCTCGTGATCAGTGCATGATAGCCACGTGATCAGTGCATGATCAGTCACCTGATGGGTGTATGATCATTCACGTGACCTGTACATGGTAGTTACATGATCATCGCATGATCAGCCACGTGAGCAGTGCATGATAGCCACGTGATATGTGCATGATCAGACACGAGATCAGTGCATGATCATTCACGTGATCAGTGCATGATCAGCCACGTGATCAGTGCATGACCAGGCACGTGATCAGTGTATGTCCAGCCAAGTGATCAGTGCATGATAGCCACGTGATCAGTGCATGATCATTCACGTGATCAGTGCATGATCAGTCAGGTGATCAGAGTATGTTCAGCCACGTGATCAGTGCATGATGAGCCACATGATCAGTGCATGATCAATTACGTGATCAGTGCATGGTCAGTCACGTGATCAGTGCATGATCATCCACGTGATCAGTGCATGTGGAGTCATGTAGTCAATGAATGCTAGCGCCGTGATCAGTGCACGATCAGTCACGTGATGAGTTATGATCAGCCAAGTGATCAGTGCAAGATAGCTACGTGATCAGTGCATGATCAGTCACATGATCAGTGCATGATCAGTCACGTGATAGGTGTGTGATCAGCCATGTGAACAGTGCATGCTCAGTCACGTGATCAGGGCCTGCTGAGCTGCGTGATTACTGTCTGCTCATCTGCTTGACAATTTCCAGCTGTGCTGCCCGATTCCTGCCTGTCATCTCCTTGACAATTGCCACCTGTGCTGCGTAATTCCTGCCTGCTCATCTACTTGATTATTGCCAGCTGAGCAGCATGATTTCTCAGAGCTGAGTTCCATGATTATAGCCTGCTGACTGATTCCTGCCTACTCAGCTCTATGTTCATTGCCTCCAGAGGCACATGATCAGTGTGTGACACCAAACATGATCAGCACATGATCAGTCACATGATCAATGCATGATAAGCCATGTGATCAGTGCATGATCAATTATGTGATCAGTGCATGATCAGTCATGTGACCAGTACATGGTAGCTGTGTGATCATTGCATGATCAGCCACGTGATCAGTGCATGATCAGTCACGTGATCAGTGCATGATCAGTCACGTGATACGTGTGTGATCAGCCACGTGATCAGTGCATGATATCCACGTGATCAGTGCAGGATAGCCACGTGATCAGTGTATTATAGCCACGTGATCAGTGCATGATCAGTCACGTGATACGTGTGTGATCAGCCACGTGATCAGTGCATGTTATCCACGTGATCAGTGCAGGATAGCCAGGTGATCACTTCATGATTATTCACGTGATCTGTACATGATCAGTCACGTGATACGTGTGTGATCAGCCAACTGATCAGTGCGTGATGAGCCATGTGATCAGTGCAGGATCAATTACGTGATCAGTGCATGATCAGTCACGTGACCAGTACATGGTAGCTACGTGATCATTGCGTGATCAGCCACGTGATCAGTGCATGATAGCCACGTGATCAGTGCATGATAGCCATGTGATCAGTGCATGATCAGTCATGTGATACATGTGTGATCAGCCACATGATCAGTGCATGATATCCACGTGATCACTGCATGATAGCCACGTGATCAGTGCATGAGAGCCACGTGATCAGTGCATGATCAGTCACGTGATACATGTGTGATCAGCCACGTGATCAGTGCATGATGAGCCACGTGATCAGTGCAGGATCAATTACGTGATCAGTGCATGATCAGTCACGTGACCAGTACATGGTTGCTACGTGATCGTTGCATGATCAGCCACGTGAGCAGAGCATGATAGCCACCTGATGTGTGCATGATGAGTTAGGTGAGCAGAGTATGATCAGCCACGTTATCAGTACATGATCAGTCACGTGAACAGTGCATGATCATTCGTGATCTGTGCATGATCATTCTCAGGACCAGTATATGGTAGCTATGTGATCATTCCATGACGAGCCACGTGAGAAGTGCATGATAGCCACGTGATGTGTGCATGATGAGTTACGTGAGCAGAGTATGATCAGCCACGTGATCAGTGCATGAGTGCCACGTGATCAGTGCATGATATGTCACATGACAGGTGTGTGATCAGCCACGTGAACAGTGCATGTTCAGCCACGTGATCAGTGCATGATAGCCACGTGATCAGTGCATGATCAGTTACCTGAGCAGTGTATGATCAGCCACGTTAGCAGTGCATGGTCAGACACGAGAACAGTGTATGATCAGCCACGTGATCAGTGCATGATCAGTCACGTGATCAGTGCATGATCAGTCACGTGATCAGTGCATGATCAGCCACGTGATTAGTGCATGAACTGTCACATGATTAGTGTATGATAATCCACGTGATCAGTGCATGGGCAGTCATGTGATCAGTGCATGATATAGACGTTATCAGTGCATGACCAGTCTCATGATCAGTGCATGATAGCCACATGATCAGTGCATGATCAGTCACCTGATGGGTGTATGATCATTCACGTGACCTGTACATGGTAGTTACATGAACATTGCATGATCAGCCACGTGAGTAGTGCATGATAGCCACGTGATCACTGCATGATCAGTCACGTGATCAGTGCATGATCAGTCATGTGACCAGTACATGGTAGCTGCGTGATCATCGCATGATCAGCCACGTGAGCAGTGCATGATAGCCACGTGATCAGTGAATGATCAGAGACGAGATCAGTGCATGATCAGTCACGTGATCAGTGCATGATGAGCCACGTGATCAGTGCATGACCAGGCACGTGATCAGTGTATGTCCAGCCAAGTGATCAGTGCATGATAGCCACGTGATCAGTGCATGATCAGTCACGTGATCAGTGCATGATCAGTCACGTGATCAGTGCATGATAGCCACGTGATCATGCATGATGAGCCACATGATCAGTGCATTATCAATTACGTGATCAGTGCATGATCAGTCACGTGACCAGTACATGGTAGCTACGTGATCATTGCCTGATCAGCCACGTGAGCAGTGCATGATAGCCACGTGATCAGTGCATGATCAGCCATGTGATCAGTGCCTGATCAGTCACGTGATCAGTGCATGGTCAGTCACGTGATCAGTGCATGATCATCCATGTGATCAGTGCATGTGGAGTCATGTAGTCAATGCATGATAGCGCCGTGATCAGTGAATGATCAGTCCCGTGATGAGTTATGATCAGCCAAGTGATCAGTGCAAGATAGCTACGTGATCAGTGCATGATCAGTCACATGATCAGTGCATGATCAGTCACGTGATAGGTGTGTGATCTGCCATGTGAACAGTGCATGCTCAGTCACGTGATCAGGGCCTGCTGAGCTGCGTGATTACTGTCTGCTCATCTGCTTGACAATTTCCAGCTGTGCTGCCCGATTCCTGCCTGTCATCTCCTTGACTATTGCCACCTGTGCTGCGTAATTTCTGCCTGCTCATCTACTTGATTATTGCCAGCTGAGCAGCATGATTTCTCAGAGCTGAGTTCCATGATTATAGCCTGCTGACTGATTCCTGCCTACTCAGCTCTATGTTCATTGCCTCCAGAGGCACATGATCAGTGTGTGACACCAAACATGATCAGCACATGATCAGTCACATGATCAATGCATGATAAGCCAGGTGATCAGTGCATGATCAATTATGTGATCAGTGCATGATCAGTCATGTGACCAGTACATGGTAGCTGTGTGATCATTGCATGATCAGCCACGTGAGCAGTGCATGATCAGTCACGTGATCTGTGCATGATCAGTCACGTGATCATGTGTGATCAGCCACGTGATCAGTGCATGATATCCACGTGATCAGTGCAGGATAGAAACGTGATCAGTGTATTATAGCCACGTGATCAGTGCATGATCAGTCACGTGATACGTGTGTGATCAGCCACGTGATCAGTGCATGTTATCCACGTGATCATTGCAGGATAGCCACGAGATCACTTCATGATTATTCACGTGATCTGTACATGATTAGTCACGTGATACGTGTGTGATCAGCCACGTGATCAGTGCATGATATCCACGTGATCAGTGCAGGATAGAAACGTGATCAGTGTATTATAGCCACGTGATCAGTGCATGATCAGTCACGTGATACGTGTGTGATCAGCCACGTGATCAGTGCATGATATCCACGTGATCAGTGCAGGATAGAAACGTGATCAGTGTATTATAGCCACGTGATCTGTACATGATCAGTCACGTGATTCGTGTGTGATCAGCCAACTGATCAGTGCGTGATGAGCCATGTGATCAGTCAGGATCAATTACGTGATTAGTGCATGATCAGTCACGTGACCAGTACATGGTAGCTACATGATCATTGTGTGATCAGCCACGTGATCAGTGCATGATAGCCACGTGATCAGTGCATGATAGCCACGTGATCAGTGCATGATCAGTCATCTGATACGTGTGTGATCAGCCACATGATCAGTGCATGATATCCACGTGATCAGTGCATGATAGCCACGTGATCAGTGCATGATCAGTCACCTGATGGGTGTATGATCATTCACGTGACCTGTCCATGGTAGTTACATGTACATTGCATGATCAGCCACGTGAGTAGTGATTGATAGCCACGTGATCACTGCATGATCACTCACGTGATCAGTGCATGATCAGTCATGTGACCAGTACATGGTAGCTGCGTGATCATCGCATGATCAGCCACGTGAGCAGTGCATGATAGCCACGTGATCAGTGCATGATCAGTCACGTGATCAGTGCATGATCAGCCACGTGATCAGTGCATGAACAGGCACGTGATCAGTGTATGTCCAGCCAAGTGATCAGTGCATGATAGCCACGTGATCAGTGCATGATTAGTCACGTGATCAGTGCATGATCAGTCACGTGATCTGTGCATGATAGCCAGGTGATCAGTGCATGATAGCCACGTGATCAGTGCATGATCAGTCACGTGATCAGTGCATGATCAGCCACGTGATCAGTGCATGATCTGTCACATGATTAGTGTATGATCATCCACGTGATCAGTGCATGGGCAGTCATGTGATCAGTGCATGATATAGACGTTATCAGTGCATGACCAGTCTCGTGATCAGTGCATGATAGCCACGTGATCAGTGCATGATCAGTCACCTGATGGGTGTATGATCATTCACGTGACCTGTACATGGTAGTTACATGATCATTGCATGATCAGTCACGTGATCAGTGCATGATCAGTCATGTGACCAGTACATGATAGCTGCGTGATCATGGCATGATCAGCCACGTGAGCAGTGCATGATAGCCACGTGATCAGTGCATGATCAGACACGAGATCAGTGCATGATCAGTCACGTGATCAGTGCATGATCAGCCACGTGATCAGTGCATGACCAGGCACGTGATCAGTGTATGTCCAGCCAAGTGATCAGTGCATGATAGCCACGTGATCAGTGCATGATCATTCACGTGATCAGTGCATGATCAGTTACGTGATCAGTGTATGTTCAGCGACGTGATCAGTGCATGATGAGCCACATGATCAGTGCATGATCAATTACGTGATCAGTGCATGATCAGTCACGTGACCAGTACATGGTAGCTACGTGATCATTGCCTGATCAGCCACGTGAGCAGTGCATGATAGCCACGTGATCAGTGCATGATCAGCCATGTGATCAGTGCCTGATCAGTCACGTGATCAGTGCATGGTCAGTCACGTGATCAGTGCATGATCATCCACGTGATCAGTGCATGTGGAGTCATGTAGTCCATGCATGATAGCGCCGTGATCAGTGCACGATCAGTCACGTGATGAGTTATGATCAGCCAAGTGATCAGTGCAAGATAGCTACGTGATCAGTGCATGATCAGTCACATGATCAGTGCATGATCAGTCACGTGATAGGTGTGTGATCAGCCATGTGAACAGTGCATGCTCAGTCACGTGATCAGGGCCTGCTGAGCTGCGTGATTACTGTCTGCTCATCTGCTTGACAATTTCCAGCTGTGCTGCCCGATTCCTGCCTGTCATCTCCTTGACAATTGCCACCTGTGCTGCGTAATTCCTGCCTGCTCATCTACTTGATTATTGCCAGCTGAGCAGCATGATTTCTCAGAGCTGAGTTCCATGATTATAGCCTGCTGACTGATTCCTGCCTACTCAGCTCTATGTTCATTGCCTCCAGAGGCACATGATCAGTGTGTGACACCAAACATGATCAGCACATGATCAGTCACATGATCAATGCATGATAAGCCAGGTGATCAGTGCATGATCAATTATGTGATCAGTGCATGATCAGTCATGTGACCAGTACATGGTAGCTGTGTGATCATTGCATGATCAGCCACGTGATCAGTGCATGATCAATCACGTGATCAGTGCATGATCAGTCACGTGATACGCGTGTGATCAGCCACGTGATCAGTGCATGATATCCACGTGATCAGTGCAGGATAGCCACGTGATCAGTGTATTATAGCCACGTGATCAGTGCATGATCAGCCACGTGATCAGTGCATGAACAGGCACGTGATCAGTGTATGTCCAGCCAAGTGATCAGTGCATGATAGCCACCTGATCAGTGCATGATTAGTCACGTGATCAGTGCATGATCAGTCACGTGATCTGTGCATGATAGCCAGGTGATCAGTGCATGATAGCCACGTGATCAGTGCATGATCAGTCACGTGATCAGTGCATGATCAGCCACGTGATCAGTGGATGATCTGTCACATGATTAGTGTATGATCATCCACGTGATCAGTGCATGGGCAGTCATGTGATCAGTGCATGATATAGACGTTATCAGTGCATGACCAGTCTCGTGATCAGTGCATGATAGCCACGTGATCAGTGCATGATCAGTCACCTGATGGGTGTATGATCATTCACGTGACCTGTACATGGTAGTTACATGATCATTGCATGATCAGCCACGTGAGTAGTGCATGATAGCCACGTGATCACTGCATGATCAGTCACGTGATCAGTGTATGATCAGTCCTGTGACCAGTACATGATAGCTGCGTGATCATCCCATGATCAGCCACGTGAGCAGTGCATGATAGCCACGTGATCAGTGCATGATCAGACACGAGATCAGTGCATGATCAGTCACGTGATCAGTGCATGATCAGCCACGTGATCATCGCATGATCAGCCACGTGAGCAGTGCATGATAGCCACGTGATCAGTGCATGATCAGACACGAGATCAGTGCATGATCAGTCACGTGATCAGTGCATGATCAGCCACGTGATCAGTGCATGATGAGCCACATGATCAGTGCATGATCAATTACGTGATCAGTGCATGGTCAGTCACGTGATCAGTGCATGATCATCCACGTGATCAGTGCATGTGGAGTCATGTAGTCAATGAATGATAGCGCCGTGATCAGTGCACGATCAGTCACGTGATGAGTTATGATCAGCCAAGTGATCAGTGCAAGATAGCTACGTGATCAGTGCATGATCAGTCACATGATCAGTGCATGATCAGTCACGTGATAGATGTGTGATCAGCCATGTGAACAGTGCATGCTCAGTCACGTGATCAGGGCCTGCTGAGCTGCGTGATTACTGTCTGCTCATCTGCTTGACAATTTCCAGCTGTGCTGCCCGATTCCTGCCTGTCATCTCCTTGACAATTGCCACCTGTGCTGCGTAATTCCTGCCTGCTCATCTACTTGATTATTGCCAGCTGAGCAGCATGATTTCTCAGAGCTGAGTTCCATGATTATAGCCTGCTGACTGATTCCTGCCTACTCAGCTCTATGTTCATTGCCTCCAGAGGCACATGATCAGTGTGTGACACCAAACATGATCAGCACATGATCAGTCACATGATCAATGCATGATAAGCCAGGTGATCAGTGCATGATCAATTATGTGATCAGTGCATGATCAGTCATGTGACCAGTACATGGTAGCTGTGTGATCATTGCATGATCAGCCACGTGATCAGTGCATGATCAGTCACGTGATCAGTGCATGATCAGTCACGTGATACGTGTGTGATCAGCCACGTGATCAGTGCATGATATCCACGTGATCAGTGCAGGATAGCCACGTGATCAGTGTATTATAGCCACGTGATCAGTGCATGATCAGTCACGTGATACGTGTGTGATCAGCCACGTGATCAGTGCATGATAGCCACGTGATCAGTGCATGATAGCCACGTGATCAGTGCATGATCAGTCATCTGATACGTGTGTGATCAGCCACATGATCAGTGCATGATATCCACGTGATCAGTGCATGATAGCCACGTGATCAGTGCATGATCAGTCACCTGATGGGTGTATGATCATTCACGTGACCTGTACATGGTAGTTACATGTACATTGCATGATCAGCCACGTGAGTAGTGCATGATAGCCACGTGATCACTGCATGATCACTCACGTGATCAGTGCATGATCAGTCATGTGACCAGTACATGGTAGCTGCGTGATCATTGCATGATCAGCCACGTGAGCAGTGCATGATAGCCACGTGATCAGTGCATGATCAGTCACGTGATCAGTGCATGATCAGCCACGTGATCAGTGCATGAACAGGCACGTGATCAGTGTATGTCCAGCCAAGTGATCAGTGCATGATAGCCACGTGATCAGTGCATGATTAGTCACGTGATCAGTGCATGATCAGTCACGTGATCTGTGCATGATAGCCAGGTGATCAGTGCATGATAGCCACGTGATCAGTGCATGATCAGTCACGTGATCAGTGCATGATCAGCCACGTGATCAGTGCATGATCTGTCACATGATTAGTGTATGATCATCCACGTGATCAGTGCATGGGCAGTCATGTGATCAGTGCATGATATAGACGTTATCAGTGCATGACCAGTCTCGTGATCAGTGCATGATAGCCACGTGATCAGTGCATGATCAGTCACCTGATGGGTGTATGATCATTCACGTGACCTGTACATGGTAGTTACATGATCATCGCATGATCAGCCACGTGAGCAGTGCATGATAGCCACGTGATCAATGCATGATCAGACACGAGATCAGTGCATGATCAGTCACGTGATCAGTGCATGATCAGCCACGTGATCAGTGCATGACCAGGCACGTGATCAGTGTATGTCCAGCCAAGTGATCAGTGCATGATAGCCACGTGATCAGTGCATGATCATTCACGTGATCAGTGCATGATCAGTCACGTGATCAGTGTATGTTCAGCCACGTGATCAGTGCATGATGAGCCACATGATCAGTGCATGATCAATTACGTGATCAGTGCATGGTCAGTCACGTGATCAGTGCATGATCATCCACGTGATCAGTGCATGTGGAGTCATGTAGTCAATGAATGATAGCACCGTGATCAGTGCACGATCAGTCACGTGATGAGTTATGATCAGCCAAGTGATCAGTGCAAGATAGCTACGTGATCAGTGCATGATCAGTCACATGATCAGTGCATGATCAGTCACGTGATAGGTGTGTGATCAGCCATGTGAACAGTGCATGCTCAGTCACGTGATCAGGGCCTGCTGAGCTGCGTGATTACTGTCTGCTCATCTGCTTGACAATTTCCAGCTGTGCTGCCCGATTCCTGCCTGTCATCTCCTTGACAATTGCCACCTGTGCTGCGTAATTCCTGCCTGCTCATCTACTTGATTATTGCCAGCTGAGCAGCATGATTTCTCAGAGCTGAGTTCCATGATTATAGCCTGCTGACTGATTCCTGCCTACTCAGCTCTATGTTCATTGCCTCCAGAGGCACATGATCAGTGTGTGACACCAAACATGATCAGCACATGATCAGTCACATGATCAATGCATGATAAGCCAGGTGATCAGTGCATGATCAATTATGTGATCAGTGCATGATCAGTCATGTGACCAGTACATGGTAGCTGTGTGATCATTGCATGATCAGCCACGTGATCAGTGCATGATCAGTCACGTGATCAGTGCATGATCAGTCACGTGATATGTGTGTGATCAGCCACGTGATCAGTGCATGATATCCACGTGATCAGTGCAGGATAGCCACGTGATCAGTGTATTATAGCCACGTGATCAGTGCATGATCAGTCACGTGATACGTGTGTGATCAGCCACGTGATCAGTGCATGATAGCCACGTGATCAGTGCATGATAGCCACGTGATCAGTGCATGATCAGTCATCTGATACGTGTGTGATCAGCCACATGATCAGTGCATGATATCCACGTGATCAGTGCATGACAGCCACGTGATCGGTGCATGATCAGTCACCTGATGGGTGTATGATCATTCACGTGACCTGTACATGGTAGTTACATGTACATTGCATGATCAGCCACGTGAGTAGTGCATGATAGCCACGTGATCACTGCATGATCACTCACGTGATCAGTGCATGATCAGTCACGTGATCTGTGCATGATAGCCAGGTGATCAGTGCATGATAGCCACGTGATCAGTGCATGATCAGTCACGTGATCAGTGCATGATCAGCCACGTGATCAGTGCATGATCTGTCACATGATTAGTGTATGATCATCCACGTGATCAGTGCATGGGCAGTCATGTGATCAGTGCATGATATAGACGTTATCAGTGCATGACCAGTCTCGTGATCAGTGCATGATAGCCACGTGATCAGTGCATGATCAGTCACCTGATGGGTGTATGATCATTCACGTGACCTGTACATGGTAGTTACATGATCATTGCATGATCAGCCACGTGAGTAGTGCATGATAGCCACGTGATAACTGCATGATCAGTCACGTGATCAGTGCATGATCAGTCATGTGACCAGTACATGATAGCTGCGTGATCATCGCATGATCAGCCACGTGAGCAGTGCATGATAGCCACGTGATCAGTGCATGATCAGACACGAGATCAGTGCATGATCAGTCACGTGATCAGTGCATGATCAGCCACGTGATCAGTGCATGACCAGGCACGTGATCAGTGTATGTCCAGCCAAGTGATCAGTGCATGATAGCCACGTGATCAGTGCATGATCATTCACGTGATCAGTGCATGATCAGTCACGTGATCAGTGTATGTTCAGCCACGTGATCAGTGCATGATCAGCCACGTGATCAGTGCATGATCAGTCACGTGATACCTGTGTGATCAGCCACCTGATCAGTGCATGATAGCCACGTGATCAGTGCATGATAGCCACGTGATCAGTGCATGATCAGTCATCTGATACGTGTGTGATCAGCCACATGATCAGTGCATGATATCCACGTGATCAGTGCATGATCAGCCACGTGATCAGTGCATGATCAGTCAC